>NC_061122.1:135877502-136047502 GCF_002878395.1 Capsicum annuum | reverse complement strand
ACCATTATTTCAAAGATAGTACTAGTAAATAAGTTATTTCAAGGTTTTGTTTGCAATAACTCTTTACCCACATTCCTCTTATAAGGATGATGTGGGATCCAAGGCAATTGGAGTTTTCACCCGTAATTCTCAATTCAACTATATAGTAAGAGCAAAACCCACAATAATTAACCTATTATTTGGTATAACAATCAACTCCCACACATAATTCACTACCTAATCAAACATAACTCCAAGATATAAGACTATTTACTCATGAAATCAAAGAGAGGAATTATACCCAAATTTGCCTGCACTTGATCCATATTAATAAAAATAAGAGTAAACCCAAACTTCAATATTAATTTAAAACCAAAATATATTGGAATTCACTTAACAAAGTGTACTCAACTCAAAAATAAAGTGGTTTTATCTTTTTTAAATACTGAAAATTTAAAAATAGATCCTTTAATTGTTAAAGGGTTTTGCCATTTTGTGCTTAGGGATCCTCCTCCAAAAAATTTCATTTCTGCCCTTTTAACTTTTCCACTCTACCCCGATCGCCTTCTCTTGATCGCATTAGTAACTCCCACAAATGTGGTAGTCGTATTACGATCACCAAAGTTTTAATTGACTGTCAACCGTTATCGTGACACTCAAAGTGTGATCGCCGTACTTGAGAGTTGTCTGATCTTCAACTTTTTCTCCTCTTGTCCACTTTCCTTCTCTTCAATCTTGATCTCAATTCTTCTTCACCATATCAGATCACAAAAACTGGATAATGATGAATTCAAATAGAGAATTTGTCTTAATTATACACTAATAGTTGTAGTGTGTTGGAAATTGGATGTAAATGAGTGACAAATTTTCCACCCATCAACACCTCCTACTTATTACTTTGATTGTCCTCATGTAAAACTACTACATACTTAATGAGACTACTCCGCTTATAAGCCCACTATTATAATCAAATGATCACCATGATTCCAAACTTGAAAAGCACTAACAATTAGACACCAACCATGGGATGAACTATTCATGCAACACCCCTAAAAATTAATCACATTTTTCAAGGATGCAAAAGACTTTGAAGACATTCAAGTAACAACCTCTAACTCTCAAGATGTGACTCTCTATTAATGGTGACTTAACTACACTCCTTTTCCTCATGTTTGGAATATTACAACTTTACCAACCTTTAATATTTACATGCCTCCTTATGGAAGAAGAGTCCAAACACACCATAACTTATTTCATGCAACATGGAACAAATGCGCAAGCACTCTTTATCATAAATAATTTCTTAATACACACAGGTGTCATGCCATATGCTTACCCTTATTTTCAATTGTTACTAACTAAAAAACACTTGGTTGAAGATATCGAAGGGCTTATTAAAGCTTGTAATGTAGGTTTGGGGAAGGATTTTCCCAAATGCATTTTTTCACCTCATTGGTTCACCCATCTTTTGAAAGCATTTTCGTCTCATTTCCTTCCTTTGTGTAATCTCATGCTTTTTCCTTCTTTTGTTTGTCCCTTTCTTTTCTCATTTGTTTTTTTCATTTTTTATCTTTTAGGCACTCACTTACAATTCATTGGACCAAGATTACCTCTTCCAAGATTTACCACCCCGAACTTAGGACTTTAGCCTCAAATTGCATTATTAAGCTCAACAAGGAGAGGGTTCAAAAGAGGGATGAGGTTTAAATAGTTCAAAGCTTGTAATGAAGTTGCCAAAGAAAGGTTCAAAGGCTCAAAAGTGGAGACTAGGGATTCTATTCTAGCATGGGTAGGATTTTTAGGCTAAAGTAGTTTTCCATGATTACAAACAAGGCCTAAGATAATTTCTCCAACCATTTTTAATTAAGATTAGATTTTAAAGACCAATTGGGCATGTTCTAGATGACTCAAGTATTCATGAGACTCAATAAACTAAGCTCATCGCACATAACATGTAAACTTATGTAAGAGGACCAATCGTATATCCTATTTAAGGCAAAAGGAGTTTATTTGTACACACTACATACTATAGAATTTAGAGTCACAAAAAGAGGTAAAGTGTTGTTACAAAATCATTCATGTCCATGCCCTTCATTTTCACACAAAAAAATATGACGGAGAGGGTTTCTCACTTCGCGATTCACCATGCAAGATTAACTATTGATGGCACAAAATCAAGTCGCCCTCTCACATTTGGGATCTCATAAGGGGAAATAATATGGCTACTAAAACATAACTATAGGAATAATGGCTATCAAAAATCTATAATGCCATGGTTACTAAGACACCCCATGCATTTATTGCTCAAAACCGTAAACACAATGATTTTTCCTTAAGAATGTTGTCACATGGTATATCATAGGGAATTGTTATTCCAACATCAATATTCACAAAGAAAAATAAAAACTAGAAATGAAAGCCAAAAGTGGCTAATCCACAAAATGTGGACATCATCCGAACGCCCAATATTGCAACTCGAATCAAATCATCTGAATAAATCAAAAGTAGATCACCAAAATAAAACATAAAGTATCCAAATAAGAATCTAAATAATATAGATCTAGGAATCAAATATGCAATAACTCTAGAGAGGGTCACCCCCAACTAAAAGGTTTGCAGTGTCCTTACTTCATAACAGGAAAGCATAAAAAGAGTTTAAGGGGCTCCATGAAACTTCATAAGGTACTATAATCTCTCTCTATCTAAGTATCATCTACAACATCATCATCATCTAACCGTGTAGCTGGGACCTTATCATACAAATCTACTCTCAGGGAAGAAAGTTTCTCTTTGGGCTTCAAGACCTTCCATAGGCCCTTTACCGCTTTCGACATATGGGTGAAAAATTTCTCTCTTCTTCTCCCACCTCTTTATCTTATCATGGGAAACCCATATCTCATGATGTGACTATTCCAAGTAATAGTAGGCCCTCTTAAGTCTTGAGATGGCGGTTCCCTACCATTTTAGATCATCTAGAAACCTCCAAAAGTCAGTTTGTAAAACATAAAAGTGTGGAGCGGTAAAAGGTTCTTTGGATCTCATAAGAAACTCAGATAAAAGCTCCTGGATTGCTTTCATCTCACTTGAGATTTCCTCAAATAGCCTAGTTGTAGATGTTCTAAACGAGACAATCTCATAATCCACAGACTTACCTAAGTCGATCTTTCTTTTTTCGCCCTTTAGGAGAAACCTTGCCACATATCTTCAATTGGTAAAGGGGTGTCTTTAGGAATATCCTACTATTCCTTAGGTACTCCTCAACCTCGACCCACTTGCATAATTAAGTGATCAAGGATGGAAACTAGAGAATATAGCCGCCTATGTATTTGTAATGCCTGATGTTAGAGAGCACAAATCGACAAATATTCAAGGAAATATAGTCTAAAAGGAAAGCCGCCATATAAACTCATATAATAAGGATATAAGTCATATTGGTGTATGGAGAAACAGAATTGTAAGTGGTAGGCAACCAGATCTGAGCCACAATGGGGAACTCATTCCATATTATCCCCATTTTTGTTGCAACCTATGTGACTTCCTTTTATGAGCATAGTTTCTATGCTAACCAGCTTCCCGAGGAATAGTTCTTGTCCTCATACCGTATCGTATCAGAATATAGTAGCCCATAGACTTCATTGATATTTGACCCCAAAATGAACTACTTTACCTTGAATTCTCACAATTGGTTCAGAGATGTTTACTATGTTGATATTTGCATAGAATTCCTTAACCTATTTCTTATTAGTCCATCACGAATCGAGGGCAAAGCATCTCCAACCTGTGTCCACCAACCTCTTATAGAAATTTGAGAGTTTTAAAGGCTCATGCTCCATTGATATGCCTCTCTTAGCGAATAACTTCCTTCGAGAAATGTCCTTATAATAGGCTATCTGACATCAGTGGCCATGACGTGGGATTGATCATAGTTTTCATCTTTTGCTTTAAAACATTAAAACAACACAAAGCATTAACAATCAATATCATCATGTAGAAACAATGCTATGTGACTTATATAAGCTACAGAAATGGTTCCCAGGTCAAATTTGGTCTTAAAATGAAAATTCAGGATTTTAGACATCAGATGTTGCGATCGCGGGCCACTAGACTTTGATCACAGTCTGGTGACCACAGTCATGGTACCAGAGACTATTGGCCTAAAATGATTACAACTTAAAGATACCAATTTTCTATACTAATTTTTATTTATAACAAGTAAATGACACTAAGAACATGAACACAATACCTAAACACGCTATTATGTCCCTTAAATATGGAGACACTATTAGGGAATTAATTCGGGCATTTTATCGGACACTTGGTGTACACCTACAGTTCATCATAATTTAAAAAATTTTGGGTACTTAAGACTTCCCCAATGGATAGCATGCCAACAATAACATTCGCTACACAAGAATTATCACTATTAAACACTAATTATGCACAAAAATTAATAATCTAGGCGATGATCCTAAACATCATTCTAAGGCTTAAACTTAAGCATTAAGAGGAGTATTGAAGGATATAATTCAAGAGAGAATGCAAAAGAGGACTCTATAAAATTTGGAGATTCTTACCAATGATAGAAATAGATGAAATTTAGAGTAATTTGAAGGAGAAGGTGGGGGAACCATTTGAAGTGACTATTATTTTTTTACAACTAAACTAACTGCAATCGAAGTCCTATAATCATGATAACAGTTTGGTGGGGACTACAATGGAAATGAGGCGGAGACTGCAATTACGATGAGGCAAGGACAATGATTATGGTTAGATTTATGCGATCACGAAACCTAAGGCTCAATTGGGCATCCCAAGTTTTAGGATCACAATCACAATCTAAGTGTCGCGATTGCGTTACCTAAGACCAAGTTCAAATCCCCTATTTTCAACCATCCCACCCACCTCCAACTCAATTCCATTTCGTTTATTAACCTATAATTTCTCAAATGCACTTTTAGAGTAAACTTCATGGATCAATTAAAAAATATAAAAACTACTTTAACAATTAAAATGCAAAGGATACTGGCCAGTGTCTAATTTCATATTGCGGCAAAATGTTTAGCTATCATTGAGTTGGATCCTTGGGGTGAGGTGACCAAAGATCCATTTACTTATCCAAAATATTAATCACACACACCACCTATAATCCCAGTAGTTGCTTTTGGATTATGCACACACGAAAAGTGACTTCACATTATGTATCCGAAACTTCACTCTCTATACTCCATATCCACTAGAGCTATTTCGATTGCTAAGAATGGTCTCTCGAGTATGATTGATATTATAATCGAGTACTATAAAATTAACTGAAAGAATGAATCAGTCAACCTTAACCAACACATCAAAAAATATGCCCATCGATTTTTTATTAAACTATCCTCCATCAAGAGTTTAATGCTGGTGTGTATAGGATCATCCAATCATAACATTATATACTCTAACATATGTTATCAATTTAATACTAGAACCAAGGTCATACAATTCTTTTTGAAATTAATGCATCTCGATGGTGCAAAGGATTATAAATGAACTTGGGTCTTCCTTTTTCTATGCCATGGAATTTGATATGATAGCACTACAACTATGCATCACTTCAATAGTCTCACAATCCACAAGTCTCTTTTTGGATGTCAAGTTCTTCATGGATTTAGCTTATCTTGGGATCTATTGAAGATATTCTAACAATGGGACATTAATTGAAAGGATATTAAGTTTTGTAAGGAACTTTCTGAACTTGGAATTGTCTTCTTTCTTCACTAACCTTTGTGGAAAGGGTGGAGGAATTTTCATTTATGAAATGGAACACTTTAAGGTTCGTCCACCTTTTGTTCCTCACCATCAACTAATTTAGGAGTCCCTTCCTTGTCATTATTCTTCTCAACTATCATTGGCTCCTCATCATCTACGTCATGAGATTTTGTGGTACCATTCTTTGGATTTTTTGATTGCTTTCTCTTTCCACATACTTTTTCCGCAAGAGACTTCTTATCAAAATCAACCATATTTTCACCAAGATTTTTACCACTCCTGGTGACTATTGCCAGAACATGGGCATCACAGACCTCTTTTTTTCCTAGCATTAAGTTGGGTTAAAATTTGGCCAACATGCGTTTCCAATTGCTTGATGGAATCCGAATGAGGTGTGATCATTTGGTTTAATTGAGAGAAGTCACTTTTCATTTCCCTTGTCACTTTGTTGGTGCCTTCAACATTCATCAAAATTCAGGCAAGGACATCCTCAATTTTGAATTTTTTCAAAGCTATCGAGCTTAGTTCCTTGTCCTTAATACGATTGTGAGGTGGCACATATCTATAGTATTGTCTCTTCTAGTCCCTCTAATCTTAGCCTCTATCCCTCTCTCTATCGCACCAATCATGATCACGGTCTTAATTATTCCAACCTTGATCCTGCCTTGCCTTTTGTAGGTAAGGCAGGAACCCTTCAAATAGATCACTAATAAACTTATCTCTTCATCAAGTGCCTTAGATTCATCCTCATCATAACTTTTGGCACCTTGAGATTCCACAACATTAATTGTTTTTGAAGGTGTGCCCATCACATAATTGGTGAGGAGATCTAATTAGGTCTTTACTTTGGTTGTATTTTTATCTCTTTATCCATCCTTCTTTCTTTGATCTTTGTTGACATAAGATGCGGTGGGGAACCCTACGTCTACCTCGGAGTAGTGTGCATTCCCTATTTTTATTTAGTGACTTGCTCAAGTATATTTACCGCAACACCATATGACAACTGAACAAGAGAACCACCCGATGTATTTTCCACCATCGTCTTATTAAGCTGGTCCAATGCCCTATAAAATATTTGTAGAAGCTTCTTCTCTGGCACTTCATTGTTTGAGTATTACACGAGTTTGCCATTGAATCTTTGCCATACCTCAGAAGGGCTTACCACTAAATTGACAAAATTTTATGATTTTGTCTCTTAGTTATAGCATTCTAGATGAAGGAAAATATCTATCAAAAAATCCATAAGTTCAACCCAAGATGTAATAGACTCAGCGGTTAGAGATCGCAACCACAAAACTGCTTCAACCATTAAGGAGAATGGGAAAAGCCTCAACCGAATAGACTCTTGAGTAATATGGACGATATCAATGGGGCACACACCTCAATAATGATTTTCGTATGTAGTTTTGAATCTTTGTATGCTTGGTTTCTGAATAGACTTTTCATTTTTAACACATAGAGCATAACACTAGTGACGTGGAATGCCCCATTTCCCTTGGTCGGTGGGATGCGGATTGCACTCGCATGCCCCACATCATTAAGATGATCCCCATCCTCAAGGCGTCCATTGAATAAGCCTTCATTACTCCCATTGTAGCTCATGGTGTCATGATTACTATGGAAATGACCTAATAAAAGAACGAAAAAAACAAACAAGGTAAATAAAAACATTACGAGTAACCCACGCTCACTAACAACACGACATTAGTAAAAACTATGCTTTAACCCCCGACAATGGTGCCATTTTTTATAACGCTCAACTTACACCATCATTTGGATGTAAGGCGGTCGTTGTCAATAAATTCACAACATGAGTCGGGGTCGAATCCTCAAAGAGTGAAAGCTAGCTTTTAAAACCTACTCATTTTTTAGTTAACTATGCGTTAACCTGTAATAAGTGTAACTCGCATTCACTAACAACATTGCCCTAGTGAAAACTAAGCTCTACTCCCCAACAGTGGCCCCATTCTTGATAATGCTCAACTTACACCATCATTTCGATGCAAGGCGGTTATTGTCCATATATACCAAACATGATTCAGGGTTGAATCCTCAAGGATTGCAAGAAAGCTTTTAACAACTATGCCTGTTGAGAGTTAACTATGGGTTAACCCATAATGCAAGACAAAAACAAAACATGAAAGTAAGTTGGGGGGTTTGAATGTTTAAATTTGTTGAATACGACTACCATATCACACTAACAAGAGAGAGAAACGATTGTTAAATTTATCTAATTAAGAGAGATCTTGGAGTAATGTTCTCCTAAGTAGTGTTCATGCATCGGCAATCAAGAGTTAGTCTTAGTTTGGATAAGGGTTTTGGTTAAGCTATATTTAGTGTCTTAGTTTGAATCTTTCAATAAAACACTAAGTTACACTCATTGATTCTTTCGAACACATGATTAGCGTGAGAATCTTACCAATCCATAACCTCAACTTAGCATCCTTACTTCTAAAATGATGCTTATGAACATAGTCAATTCACTTAACACCCTTTTTTCAAATATTGTGATAATAAATAAGCTATTTGAAGGTTTTGTTTGCAATCACTCTTCATCCATATTCCTCTTTCAAGGATGATGTGGGATCAAACGCAATTGGTGTTTTCACCCACAATTCTCAATTCAACTATAGAGTAAGAGCAAAATCGACAATAATTAACCAATTATTTGGACTAATAATAAACACCCATACATAATTCACTACCTAATCAAACATAACCCTAAGATATAAGAATAGTTACTCATGCAGTTAAAAAGAAGAATTATACAAAGATTTGCATGCACTTAATCCATAATAAGTCAAGTAATACTAAACGCAAACTTCAATCTCAATTTACAACCAAAATATCTTGGAATCCACTTAACAAATAGTTCTAAACACAAAAATAAAGTGCTTTTCGCTTCTCCAAAAACTAAAAATTAAATAATAGATCCCTCATTTGCGTAAGGTTTTTTCCATTTTGTGCTTTGGGATATAGCTCTATGAAATTCCACTTTTGCCCTTTTATTTTTTTTGCACTACCACGATTGCCTTCTATTGATCACGTTCACGACTCCCATGATTGTGGTAGTCACATTGTGATTGCGCAAGTTTGACTTGACTTTAACCGCGATTATAACCCTCGGAGTGCGATCACTGCACCTGATGGTTGTTCGATCTTCATCTTTTTCTCTTCTTACCCACTTTCCTTCTCTTCTAGCTTGATCTCATTTAATCTTTATAATATCTCTTATAAGGTCACAAAAACTTAACGTTAATGCATTTAAATGAAGAACTAGTCTCAATTATAAACTAAATCATTATAGTGTGTAAGATATTATATGTTAATGAGTGACAAATTTTTCACTCATCACCTGAACATTGGCATCTAATATAATAATAGAATCCAAGCATCTAGAGCTATTAAGACATCTCTCTCAAAACTAAATACTGAATGTAAAAATATAGAACGAAATGGAGGACTCATACTAAAAAATCTCACCCTATCTCCAGATATCAACACTGCACTAACACGAATCAACGGTTACAACTAGTACTCAAATCTACAACAAAAAGATATAGAAGTAGAGTATAAGTATCAAAACATCAGGTACTTTGTAGGTATGATTGGATGACTGAGCTAAATAATTATAAAAGAATGATAGAATGCAAGATAACATAACTAAGTCAAGTCAAGGAAATGAACCTGAATCAACTCTAGCATTGTTGTGCATACATTGATAAATAAACCGAAATAATAGCATAATATAACATAAAGTATCAACACACAATCATAACTACAAAATTTCTTCCCATACACTAATTAGCGGAAAAAAGTAAATGACCCATCTCAAGCCCCCAAAAGTCTGGATGGTACAAACAAAATAATATATCTCACCACCGTTATTTATCAACTCTCCTACGACAATTGGAATTCATCCAAGTCATGTCACAGGATAGTCATCGCTTGTCCATATTCATCACTTTCTAATTAATCAACACTTATCACCTAAAAATTATTTCACTAGAATCTACTTATATCATACCACATTATAACCATTTCCTCATTTTCAGACTTGGCCAAATTACTATTTTCAACTTCATACCCTAATATCATAATAAGTATATCATTATAGCATAATATGAATATCTAGACTCAAACCAGTAAGTATAATTAATACCCAGACTTTTATTGGTAAATGTATCATCAATAGCCATACTTGAACTAGTAAATATATAATCAACAAACAAACTTGAATTTGTAAATATAGCAATATTATATGTATCTTCTGGACTCAAATTGATAATATATATATATATATATATTTATATATATTAACTTAATCAATAGTATCATCAATACCATAAGTGGTAGAAAAATCGATAAGAGTCATTCCTCACATAGACAACATAACTATCAAGTTTAAGGGTTTCTCTAGATTACCTCGATAAGCATTTCCAAGAATCTAACAAATATATAAAGGTCTACACAAGCTAACGTGCCTCTTATCCTAAGATGGGTCAAGGGTCCAATTCTAATAACTGAAGTTACATTCAAGACAAATTCTACCTGGACTAGGCTTAAGGTATCTAAATCAACATTTATATGTTAAACAATCCTCAATTATTACTAATTGAGAGAATTCACCTAAAATATGAACAACCAGGTAAAGTAAGCCTAATTTATGGTTTAGAGATGGACTAAATGGTATAACTAACCCAAGCATCGAAACTCATCAAACCAACACCTAAAACCTATCCTAGATCTAACACAATATTATAAGCATACTATGAATTAGCTCAATCTAACAAGGGAGAAAACCTATCCTACCTCGACGCCGAAGAAACCTCAAAGATCGCCTAAACACTTCTTTTTCCTTCTGAGAAGCTTCCACATGATGCCAATCCATCAAAACCACATTCTACACATTAATACAAGAATAATAATACCCATATTACACCATAATGCTTTTATTCAAAAAATCCCAGGTGAGTCCCATTTTATGGAAAATCAAATTTCGAGGCCAACCTAACATTCTCACATGCTCAAGGAATCGTTACCCTAAAAATGTGTGGAATTAAAAATAATTTAGGACTAAAATCAAGCCCCGAAGTTTTTGGGATTTTAAACAAGAATTGGACAAATCCACCTTGAAATTAGAGGAATCTTACCTCAAATCCAAAGGAGAATCAAGGAATAATCACTAATCAAGCTCCCTCCTAAAACTCACAAGCTTTAATGTTAATCAAAATCCTTAATTAGGGTTTTATCTCTCGAGAAAATAGGTGAAGAATGGCAACAAAAAGGGATGAAAGTGACCTATTTATACCTATCCAAAGAATTTGGGCCCTGTAATCGCGTCCCAATGACCACAATCACCATATCTTGCCTACACTAGTGAATTACAATCGTGATAACCTACCATGATAGTGGAACTTTAGTCCTGCTAGGGGAATCACGATTGAGACACGTGGCTCATGATTACGATGCACAAGATAACAAGTCTCTGCCAAGCCCTCAGGATTCACTTGGAATCCCGTATAGGTAACAGAACAATGTAACCACACCATATTCGACATTCCAGACTCAATGGCATAGCTGAAATTTTGATTTGAGGTCGTTTTAACAAAATATGGATCCCATACCTAATTTCTATTTTCTTAACTTTTCGACCAATATGTTGAAATGATCCTAGTGCCTCAGGACCCAAACCAAGATCCCCTAGCCTAAAATAGATATTACAGGGATGTTGGAATAGGCAAAATTTGCATTCAAGCTTGTTGAACTGATGTTTTTGCTCGGTGAACATTTGCAACCAGCAAAGACTTTATAATAGGAAAATGGACATAAAAACCAAATGAACTGCTCGGTAACTGAAGTGTCAGTTTTAGGAAATCATAAATGACTTGGGGCAGCTATAGAGAAGCTCTAAGAGTGAAAATATGGAAAATGTCCCAAAGGATCATTATAATATCCACTACTAAAGGAACTTTCGTCTGCAAATATTAAGGAATAAGATATACATGAAATTCCAAATAGGTAAGGAACTGTGTTTGTATCTCGCTTTTGATCAGCCAAGTGGCCTCCTCCACTGGGTGTTGCCTCCACTGAACCATAACTACAATAATCTCCGTAGAACGCAACATCCTAACATCACTAGCAAATATGAGCAAGGACTCCTCCACGAAAGTTAAATGCTCATCCAACTAGAATGAGTCCTACATAAGAACATGATACGGATCAAGAATATATCATCGTAAAATAGAAACATGGAAAATTGGGTGGACAACAGCAAAATCTAAAGGTAAAGCTAACTCATAAGCCACTTCACCAACTGTAGAAAGAATCATGAAAGGTCTCCAATAAATCTTGGGATGAGCTTATCCTTCCTCCTGATCCTCATCACACCCTTCACGGGCGATACTCAAAGGAATACTCAATCACCAACTTTGAATATCAAGGAACAAAGCCTATAGTCTGCATAGGCCTTCTTTCTACTCTGAGTTGCTCTCAACTTATCATGAATCACCTTGAATCTATCCAAAATTTCTTAAAGAAAATTAGTACCATGTGGATGAATCTTGGAAGTCTCAAACTATCCAATCGGGGAATGACATCTCCTACCATATAAAGCCTCAATAGGCACCTTGCCAATTCTCGATTGATAACTGTTGTTATAAGAAAACTCTGCCAAGGCTAAGTGATCCTCATACTTGCCTCCAAAATCCATAACATAGACTCAGAGCATATCCTCAAGCACTTGAATAGCATGCTCAAACTTGGTATCAATTTATGGATGAAAGGTTCTATATAGATCCACCTGAGTGCCCAACTCCGCTTGAAAAGATCTCTAAAGGCTAGGAGTAAATGTAGAGCCCTAGTCCCAAGGATATATATGGGAACACTATGCAAACATACTATCTCACACATATAGATGTGGGCTAACCTCTCAGTACTAAAAACACTTAATAGGAAGGAAATGTACTGACTTGGTTAATCAATCTATGATAACCCAAATACCATCAATACCTTGAGAGGTATATAACAAACCACTAATGATGTCAATAGTAATATAATCCAACTTCTACTAGGGAATGGGCAATCTCTGAATCAAACTACCTAGATGTTGATGCTTGGACTTTACCTGCTGACAACAAAGGAAAAAAGCTATAAAGTTTCACACATCTCTCTTCATGCCCGTCCATAAATAATGTTGTCTTAAATCTCTATACATCTTAGTCGTGCCCAGATGAATAGAATATCTAGAGGTGTAAACCTTCTGCAGAATCAACTAAATCAAGTCATCAATCCTCAAAACACAAATACAACCATCAAATTACAAAATTCCCTCAAAATCTATGCTGTTATTCTTGAACTCACAATACAACACTTGATCACGAAGTAAGTGCAGCTTACTATTCTCAAACTGATTGTCCCAAATCTTCTCAAAAAGTGAAGACCTCCCCTCAACACTAGCTATAATAATCCTAGGGTATGAAATATCAAATAAAACCATCAAGTTGTCGGTGGACTAGATGTCTTGTGCCAATGACCTCTTACAAACTAAAGTACAGGCCAATCTACCCTTACTCACTACGTTCTGACTTAAGGCATCTTCTACTATATTAGCCCTAATGAATGACCCAAAATCACCTCTCGGGACATCACACAGTGCTTAGAGCTACAAGTAGCCCCAAGCTAATCCTTTAAGCCTATCACTTCTCATAATAACTGATTCAAGAAGGAATACAAAAAAAACTAGCACTGTCATATCAAATAAAAGGGAGTATGAAGGTAATACTTGGTCCAAACAACCACAATACTAGAAATCTCAAAACAACCACAGTCTGATAACTAGTCTGATAAAGCCTCTACTACTCTATGAACACGAGAGCCATTAGGACAGGTACCCAACTGACTCAAACTGAACTGAAAGTAATGACATAAACACTCATGAATTGAAATATTTAAATATAGGCCCTCAAACCATGAGGACTCACCATTGGAGAAATGTAGACAAAGGTACTCGAAAATCACTACCGAGGTTGTGACTAAGCACCTGAACCTACATTATAAGACAATGTAGCACATAGACGTATATGTGGATCAGCACTTGGGAATGTACTAAGTATATGGGGGTGTATGCATTTCCATAAAATAATATCAGTACTCTTTAATAAAATCATGCATGCAACTAGAAATGACTCATGTGGCTTGAATAAGTCTAAAATGTCAAGCTCATAAATCATGTAGAATAAAGCATGTAACACAAATCTCATGAGTTATTATACTTTGTCTTTAAAATCTTAGCTGTCCTCTTATTCTTGTCACTTATACGATGAAGGAAGCTTTAACCAATACTTTCAACTCATGCATATATCTCATGAAGAGTAAAACTTTTTTATTACTGAAGAATTTATAACTCTTTTGAACTCAAACACTTGCAACTCAAAATCATATGACTTTGGTTTAAAAATTGATGATCAACTCTTATTAGTAGACAAAACTACTTACTTCTTTGGAAAACACTCAAAAGAAATTTGTTCACTTTAGAAAATGTCTCATCTCAAAGATTTAGGGAAAATATTCTATCTCAATAGAAAATATATTAGTTTAGGTTGGTTCTCTTAACCGACATAAATCATGCGAGCTACATGGAGTCCAACGTCTTGTCCTCCTAAGGAAGAAACCTCACATTGGGGAGAGGCATCATAATCTTGCCAAAGAGTATAACCTCAACTCAGTGATCACTTATCTCGACCCCAGGCCTAATTATCTCGGCCTTAGGCCCAAAATCTCAAACCTATAGTGACACATAGTTTTGGGGTAAGAAACCGTGGTAAGTTACCAAACTCGGTGCTAAATACTACTTCCTGAAGTTTATCTCACTCATCTCATGGAAATCCACTATCAAAATAATCTCATGGTTCATAAGAACCCAACAATCAAATCTATAATCTCATGTGGCAGAGTGGATTTCAAAACTCTATAACCATTAGGTTGAAACATTTCTCAATAATCTCAACATACTCAAATCAAGGGTGCTTATAGCACAAAAGTTTATAAAATTGCAAGTCTTAACTAGGGCTTAGTGACCCATAATTTAATCTTAAGTTAAAACTCATCAAAATGAGTATTAGATAGCATATAAATTTATAAATCATATAGAAATCTGGAATTTACAGTAATTTAGCTCATAATCTCAACATACTCATTTACTTCAATATCTCAAACATTTCAACTATTAACTTCTCAAGGATTAAAATCATGAGGTATAGATCCATCTACAATTTCTCAAGAAAACATGTAAAAATCATGCCATTAGACTCTCAATTCATGGGAAAACATCAAAAGCTTGCAACCAATAATAATAGGTGAAAGTCCTCAATTCAATTCATGTAAAACCTCATAAATTTTAGAAAATTGTAGTTTAAATAAGCCTTTAGGAACAAGGGTGAAATGATTACCCTTGTTCAAAACTCCACATACCTTAGACTATGAAATTGGATAAACAAGATTGCTTCAACTCTTCTTCTTAATCTTGAGAGAGAGTTCTTGTAACCCTTGAACTTGGGGAACATAAAATCTCAACTCAATTTGTAGAATATATGGTGAGTTCTTTGATTAGTCTAAAAGAGTTTTAGATTTGATCTTGAGGGGAAACCCTAGCTCTCTTGAGTTTTGGATAATGAATGAAGCCATTTGCTTCGTTTGGAATATATCAGGGTATAAAACAATGGAAAGATCGAAAATCCCTTTTAAAAATGAGTTAAAAATACTGAACGGGAGCTGCAACGGTCGGAACAATGGTCCATCACTAGCCTGACGGTCCGTCGGATCATCCATCACACATCGGTCAAAAAAGGAACACACTACCTCAATGTGATAGTTGAAACGATAGTCCATCGCAGTCTTGATGGTCCGTTGGATCATCTGTCACACGTTGGCAAGGATGAGACCACACTGCCTCAATGTCGACGGTCTCAGTGATGGTCCATCACAGCCTTGATAGTCTGTCGTCCTGGCCATCGCACTTGGGCCAGAAAAGGGAGTTACTTCCTTGGCTGCGATGGGCCGAGCGATGGTCTATCGTAGACTCAACGGTCCACCGGGTCATCCGTCGCACCTAGGCAGTTCCAATAACTCTTAGTAAAATAGCCATAACTTCTCACCTCAATGCCGGATTTGGAAGAAATTGGTATCATTGGAAAGCTAATTCAATTCTCTACACGATAAAAAATCAAATTTAAAAAAATTCTATATGGTTTAAATACGAATCACTTGGGAAGTATCTTCTCAATATTTTAGGGCCAGAATTACACTTCACTTGACACATTTTAAGGCTCGAACTACGAGGGAACATTGTGAGGTCTTACAATATCTCCCCCTTGGAAACATTTGTTCTTGGATGTAGCTAGTACGAATAGAAAAATAGGAAAAACAAAGTACACATAGCTGACGCAATTTACTTAACGGGCTTAAAATCTTTCTAAACTCTTGAATACCTCAAAAATTGCAAGAACTCTTGCAAGAATAGATATATAGATGAACTTTAGTTAGAAGGGCTGAATTAAGGAAGAATAATACCTTCGGATCGATCTGAACTCACAAAAAAAAGGTGTGGGTACTTGACTCGCATTTCTGTTTCTGCCTCCCAAGTAGCGCCCTTAACTTACTGGTTCTGCCATAACACTTTAACCAAGGGAACCTCTATGTTACTCAGTCTACGGATTTGAAAATCTAGGATCTCAATGGAAATCTCATCAAATGAATAATTATTCTGAATATCATCACTCTTTGAAGGATCTACCACAACAGAATCACCAATATGCTTCTTAAGCATGGAGACATGAAAAGTAGAATGAACGCCTGACAACGCCGCAGGCAACTCAACCTCATAGGCTACTTTGTCAACACAGATCAAATCTCTATACGGGCCAACATAATGGGGACTAAGATTCCCCTTTTCACCAAACATTTTCACCCCTTTTATGGGTGAAATCTTCAAGTACACCAATTCACCCACTTGAAACTCAAGATATTTTTCTCCTCACATCGGCATATGACTTTTAATGACTCTCAGCTATCATTAATCTCTCTCTAATCAACTTAACTTTCTCCATAGCTTCAAACACTACATCAGGCCCAATCATGGAAGCTTCACCCACTTTAAACCAACCTATAGATGATCTACATCTTCTACCATACAAGGCTTCAAATGGTACCATCTTAATACTAGCATGGTAACTATTGTTATAGGCGAACTCTATCAATGGCAAATGCTCATCCCAACTTCCTTTGAAATCAAGAGCACATGCCCTCAACATGTCTTCTAGGGTCTGAATGGTCTTCTTAGCCTAACCATCTATCTATGGATAAAAATCTTAACTCAAAAGAACTTTGGTACCAAGACCCTGCTGAAATGCCCTCCAAAACTGAGAAGTAAATTAAGTACCCCTATTCGAAATGATAGAGGGTGAACTCCCTGCTGCCTGACTAACTCCTGAATAAAAAATCTTACATAATCCTCAGTTGTATAAGATGTATGCATGGGCAAGAAGTGCGCGGACTTAGTCAGCCTATCTACAACAACACAAATAGAATCATGATGACAACGCGAGAGGGGTAACCCAGTCACGAAGTCCATATTCACTACCTCCCACTTCTAAGTGGGTATACCAATCTCTTCCATCACATCACCAGGTCTTTGGTGCTCTACCTTAACCTGTTGGCATGTTGCACACTTTGCTATAAACTCAAATATATCTTTCTTCATACTATTCCACTAATAGATTTCCTACAAGTCGCGGTACATCTTGGTTGTGCCAAGATGAATAGAATACCACGCACCATATGCTTCAGCCATAATCCTCTGCCTCAGATCATCAACACATGGAACACATAATATACCCTGTGATCTCAATACGCCATCTCCCCCTTGGGAGAAAAACTCTACCTTTTGGTCTTTAACTGCCTCCTTCAGTCTGAACAAACTAGGATCGTTATCTTGCTTCTCCTTCATTTTCGAAACTAAAGAGGATTTGGAAATACTTTGCACCAAAGTACTTCCCTCAGCTGAATCAAACAACCTAACACCCAATCTAGCCAGACAATACATATCACGATCTAACTCTTTATTACCTTCCTCTACATGAGCAATACTACCCATAAATAATATGCTAAGGGCATTCGCCACTATATTGGCCTTGCCCGGGTGATACAACACACTCATATCATAGTATTTTAATAACTCTAACCACCTTCTCTACCTAATATTCAAATCCCTCTGAGTAAACACATACCACAGGCTCTTATGATCAGTAAACACATCAACATAAAAACCATAAAGATAGTGTCTCCAGGTTTTTAAAGCAAAGACCACATCAGCTAACTCAAGAGGGTTGGGTAATTCTTTTCATGCTACTTCAACTTTCTAGAGGCATAGGATATAACCTTACCTTTTTGCATCAACACATAACCTAAACCAATTCTAGATGCATCATAATACACCATAAAACCATTTGTACCATCAGGCAAAGTCAACACAGGGGTTAAAGTAAGTAGAGTCTTCAACTCCTGAAAACTCTTCTCACAGCAATCTGACCACTGGAACTTTACTTTCTTTTTGGTCAACCGGGTCATGGGAGATGCAATAGAAGAGAAACTTTCAACACAATGATGTTAGTAGCCCGCTAAACCCAAGAAATTCTAATGTCAGACGGAGAGATAGGTTTAGGCTAATTTTTCATAGTTTTTGTCTTTTGTGGATCAACTCTAATACCTTCAGCTGAAATAATATGACCTAGAAAGGCTACATACCTTATCTAAAATTAACACTTACTGTATTTGGTGAATAACTAGTGACCTCTAAGAGTTTGTAAGACAAGTGTAAGGTGATTCGCAAGATCATTCTCATTACAGGAGTATACAAGGATGTCATCTATGAAGACTATGATAAACATATCAAGATACTGCTTGAAAACTTAATTCATGAAGTCCATAAAAGTTGTTGAGGCATTCGTTAGCCCGAAAGATATGACTAGAAACTCAAAGTGACCATAGCAGGTTCGAAGGCTATTTTTGGTATATCACATTCCCTCACTTTAAGTTGATGATAGCCAGAATCTAAGGTCTATCTTGGAGAAATAACTTGCACCTTGAAACTTATCAAATAGGTCTTCAATTCTCGGAAAAGGATAATTATTTTTGACTGCGACCTTGTTAAGATTACGATAGTCAATGCACATATGCAAAGAACCATCTTTCTTCCATACGAATAGAATAGGTGCTCCCCAAAGAGCAATACTAGGCCTTATAAAACCTTTGTCTAATAGATCTTCAAGTTGCTCTTTCAACTTTTTAAGCTTAGCAGGAGTCATACCGTATGGAGGAATAAAAATAGGATGAGTGTTGGCAAAAAGGTCAATCCAAAACTCTATCTCTCTATTGGGAGCTACCCCGAGGAGATTTTCTAGAAAAAATCTGGAAACTCATTAACAATATCGACTGACTGAATAGTTGGGGCCTCAAACTTAATGTCTTTGACTCTAACTAGGTGATAGATGCAACCCTTAGATATTAGATTTATTACCTTGAGATAGGAGATAAAATGACTCTTGGGAGATACCGAACTCCCAAACCCCTAAAAAAATTAGCTCATCAAGGCACTGAATCTTGCACACATGGGTACGACAGTCTATAGATGCATAACAAGAATGAAGACAATCCATACCCAGAATAAGGTCAAAATCAACCATGTATAACTCTGTCAAATCAATATGTATGACTCTATGAAGAACAGTAATAGGACAATCTCTATACATTTGTTCCGCAAAAACTGACTCCCCTACTAGTGTAAAAACTAGGAAAGGCTCAGGAATCTTTTTGGGACTCATTTTGAATTTCGCAGCTACAAGTTAGGTCATATAGGAGAGTCTTGACCCGAGGTCCAATAACACATAAACATCAAAATAAAAGACGTGGAGCATACCGATAACAACATCAGGAGAGTCATCCTGCTTTTGATGGGATGGTAAGGCATAAAATCTATTCTGCCGCTGACTGCCAGCAGTGCTAGATAAAGCACCCTGAACAGGGGCGGGACGAGGCACAAAAGCTGGTGTACTAGTAGTCTGTGCCTGAGGTCGGGAATCTCTGATCCCCTACCTAGCATACAGACAATCTCTAAGTCTGTGGCCCTGCTTACCACAACCAAACAACCCCTCAAATCTGTTAAACACTGACTGGGATCATCCCTACCACACTTAGCAGAAGGAGGATAACGAGGCCTATTATCAACACTATTCTGTGACCTAGACATTAAAGACTTGCTTCCTTGCTCCTGCCTACCTCTAGGTGCGGGAGCACTAGCTAATAAAAAAGCTCGAATAAATGGATGTCTCTGAAACTGAGGTCAATTTCCTCCATGAAACCTAGGCTAACTATACTCATGCTGCTCAGATCTAGCCTTGTTATTACCTCTCACTCTGTGTCTCTCACTAATCTTATCCACCTCTATCTGATGTGCATGCGTTATCAACCTAGATAGATCCATATCCCTATACAGCATCACAGTCCTACACTCTTTCAGCACCAAACGAGAAACACCTATCATGAACTTGCTCATACTAGCTCGGGTGTCATAAATTAAATCAGGAGCATACTTGGCCAACTGGTTAAACTTCAAGAAGTACTCCTTAAAAGTCATGGGGCCCTGCCTCAAGTTCATATACTCCTTAATCATTGCTTCCCTCATCTCAAGCAGCAAAAACTTGTCCAAGAATGTATCTTGGAACACCTACCAAGTCATAGGAGCAGCATCCTCACCTCTACCCTTCCTTCATAATACAACCCAGTCATAAGTTATGTCCTTCAACCTGTAAGACGCCAACTCAAAACTTTCTTCCTCAGAAACATACATCACCAATGTCATCTTTCTCACCTCCTCAAGGTACAACTATGGGTCCTCACCTACCTTGGACCCATAAAACTTTGGCGGATTCAGCCATATGAAATCACGAATCTTAGAAGTAGCTACATCACCTCCTTGTTGCTTTGAAACTATAGCCTTTTTATTAGCCCGAACATTAGCGGTGACTGCTTGGGCTAACACCTGAAAGGCCACCCAAAACATAGCATGAGGCACATACTTATTAAAAGGATCAACAGGTAGGGGTCTCTCATAATTATTTCCACGTGCATTCGCTCTTCAGAGAGGTATTTTCTAAAATATGAGACCACAAATTATTAGATGAAAGGGACAACTATAGGCATGATGGAATCAGAAAGAAAGAAACAACTTTTTCCTAAAATGTCTTGTAGCCTCTTGCTCATAGATATGGGACGCTACACACCGATGATCAAGACTCTACTCAACATAGCTTGACAGACTTCCTAGGACTCCTTTAAAAGCTTAGTCTCTGATACCAAGTTTGTAAAGATCAGAAATCACCTTTCGAGATGTCACATGGTGCTTAGGGCTACAAGTAGCCCCAAGCTAACCCTTTGAGCCTATCACTTCTCATAATAACTCATTCAAGAAAGAATACACAAAACACTAGCACTGCCATATTAAATAAAAGGGAGTATGAAGGTAATACTTGTTCTAAATGATCACAATACCAGAAATCTCAACACAACCATAGTCTAATAACTAGTCTTACAAAGCCTCTACTACTCTATGAACTCGAGAGCCATTGGGACAGGTCCCCAACTAACTCAAACTGAACTGAAAGTAATGACATAAACACTCAAGTATTTAAATATCCGAAGATAGTCCCTCTAACCATGAGGACTCACCACTGGAGAAATGTAGACAAAGGTATTCGAGCATTACTGACAAGGCTGGGATTGAGCACCTAAACCTACTTTATAAGACAATGTAGCACATAGACATATATGTGGATCAGCACTTGGGAATGTTCTGAGTATATGGGGTTGTATGTATTTACATAAAACAATATCAATACTCTTTAACCAAATTATGCATGGAAATAGAAATGACTCATGTGGCATGAAAAAGTCTAAATTGTAAAGCTCAAAAATCATATAGAATGATGCATGCAACACAAATCTCCGGAGTCATTATACTTTGGCTTTAAAATCTGTTCTCTCCTCTTATTCTCGTTACTCATAGGATGAAGTAAGCTTTAAACAATACTTTCAACTCATTTATATATCTCATGGAGAGTAAAACTTCTTTATTGCTCAAGAATTTATAACTCCTTTGAACTCAAACACTTGCAACTCAGAATTATATGACTTTGGTTTAAAAATAGATGATCAACTCTTATTAGTAGAGGAAACTACTTTCTACTTTGGAAAACACTTAGAAGCAATTTTTTCACTTTAGAAAATATCTAATCTAAAAGCTTTAGGGGAAATATTCTATCTCAATCAAAAATACATTAGTTTAGGGAGGTTCTCCTCACCGACATAAACCATGTGAGCTATATAGAGTCCAACGTCTTGTCCTCCTAAGGAAGAAATCCTATGTTGGGGAGAGGCATCATACTCTTGCCAAGAAGTATAACCTCAACTCAGTAATCACTTATCTTGGGCTTGAGCCCAATCATCCTATAGTGGCACGTAGTTCTAGGGTAAGAAACCATTATAAATTACCAAACTAGGTGCTAAATACTACTCTACTCATCTCAAGAAAATCCACTTTCAAAGTAATATCATGGTTCATAAGAACCCAATAATCAAATCTGTAATCTTATATGGTAGAGCGGATTTAAAAAATCTATGACCATTAGGTCAAAACATTTCTCAATGATCTCAAAATACTCAATTCATGGATGCTTATAGCACAAAAGTTTATAAAATTACAAGTCTAAAGTAGGGCTTAATGACCCATAATTCAATCTCAAGTTAAAACTCATCAAAATAAGTATTATATAACATATAGATTCTACAATCATATAGAAATCTAGAATTCACAGTAATTTAACTCATAATCTCAACATACTCATATACTTCAATATCTCAAACATTTCAACTATTAACTTCTCAAGGATTAAAATCATGGGGTATAGACCCGCCTGCAATTTCTCAAGAAATCATATAAAAATCATGTCATTAGACTCTTAATTCATGGGAAAACATCAAAAGCTTGCAACCAATAACAATGGGTGAAAACTCCCAATTCAAATTCATATAAAATCTCATAAATTGCAGCAAATTTTAGTTTAAATAAGCCTTTGTGCACAAGGGTGAAAAGATTACCCTTTTTCTAAACCCCATTACCTTAGACTATGAAATTGGATAAATAAGCTTGCTTCAACTCTCCTTCTTACTCTTAACAGAGGGTTCTTGCATCCCTTGAACTTGGGGAACTTAAATCTCAACTCAATTTGTAGAATCTATGGTGAGTTCTTGGATTTCTTGGGGAAGGGTTTTATATTTGATCTTGGTGGAGAAACCCTAGCTCTCTTGTGTTTTAGATGATTAATGAAGCCATTTGGTTCGTTTGGAATATATCAGGGTATAAAAGAGTGGGAATACCAAAAATCCTTTTTTGAAAATGAGTTGAAAATATTGAATGGGGGCCACAACAGTTAGAACGATGGTCCATCATTAGCGTGATGGTCTGTCAGATCATCCATCGCATGTAGGTCAGAAAAAGAACACAAGGCCTCGATGTGACGGTTGAAGAGATGGTCTGTCGCTGTCTTGAAGGTCCATCAGAACATCTATCAAACGTTGGCCATAATGAGACCGCACTGCCTCAGTTGCGACGGTCCATCATAGCCTTGACGGTCCGTCATCCTGGCCTTCGTACTTGGGCTAGAAAAGGGAGTTGCTTCTTTGGTTTTGATTGGCTGAGGGATGGTCCGACGCAGACTCGATGATCCATCGGCTCATCCATTGCACCTGGGTGGTTTAGACAACTCTCAATAAAATGGCCATAACTTCTCACCCCGATGCCGGATTTGGATGAAATTGGTATCGTTGGAAAGCTAATTCAATTCTCTACTCGACAAAAAATCAAATTTTATAGAATTCTATATTGTTTAAATATGAATCACTTGGGAAGTCTCTTCATAATCTTTTAGGGATGGAATTACACTTCACTTGACCCGCTCTAAGGCTAGAACTAAGAGGGAACTTTGCAGGGTCTTACACCTTGATCGGCCCTTAATGGAAATATCTTAAATAGGAACTGAAGTAAGGAATCCTTAAGCTTTCTAAAACTTAAATCATACTCATAGACCATCGTAAAGGAACCTTCTTTCGAGTCAATATAGTCATAGGTGCTGAAATAGTAGTAAAACCCTCGACGAATCATCTATAAGAACTAGAAACACCAATAATACTATGAACCTCAGTCGGAGATAGTAGGTCTAGACCAATCAGTAATCACATAAATAATAGCTGGGTCTATCATTATCCTATCCTTATACACCACATGTTAAAAAAATGTCACTAACTCAAGCTAAAACTCACACTTAGAGAATTTGGCAAAAAGAACATGATCTCTCAAAGTTTGTATAACAATCCTCAAAAATTTTGCATGCTCTTATCTACTCTTCGATACATTAGAGCCGCATCTAGTAGAGTCTTGTACATGCGTGTGTTGTGCACCACACTTATGTGCAGGAGGCTATGAGATGTTTTAGGAACAACTTACCTTCTTTCATGTCTCAGATCGTGCTATAGAAATAAGAAAACTCATGTAGATTCTCATCATGCTTTACTCATGTCAACTCCACCTTACTTTTAAGGTAACAAAAACAGTGAAGCTTAAGTCCTAAAGATAGGTCTTTCTCAAATACTATCCCATCAGTTAAGTTATGTTCCAAAGTTGTGAGGATCTCATTCATGATCATGAGAACTCATTCTCGAACACAGATTTAGATATGCCAGCAGATCCCTTCTCAAAATCCTATGATAGCATATGATTAGAGTTAGAAGCATGAAGCCAGGAGTTTAGCAGTAGTAGAGTTGGGATAATTATATCCAGATTGAACAGACTATGTATTAATGGGGATAGTTGTGCCAGAATGAATCAGTAGGCTTGAACAGCGTGAGTTAGAAATTTAAGTTTATTGACTCGAAATGCATGGAGGTGTGAATCTGATACTAGTAGTATGTGAGGAAAACAGGGGCAGAGAATGTGTTTATTAATGTAAGCATGTGTTAATTAGAGTGTAAGTATGTGATGGTGATTGTATTTTAGTTTAGAGATTAGTTTAGTGCTCGTAGACTTATGATGATGGATTTAAGCTAAGGGAGATATGATAGATCAAGTAACCAAGTCAGGCTCTCAGATTCTAGTAGTAGTGCCAGTATGTACAGAAAAGTAGTTAGGGAAGACGATTCTCGACCCATTCTTATCTCAGCGTAAAGCTCTGTACTTCAGTCAGCATAGTGCCTTCGCATGCTTCATGTCTTAGATTCCATGGATATAGCTTATGTTCACACGCATTCCATAGAATTGTGTGTACTTTCAATTCCCAGTATAGGGAGTTCAGTTCTAGATCACTCAGTGTTACAAATCATGTTCCATGAACTCAGAAATTCTAGACTTAGGTCATGCAGATCATGACTCATGTACACGTATCATGCTCCCCAGTATACTCAGTTTACATGACTCATGTTATGCCCTTACTGATCAGATAAATTCAGACTATATCATGTATATACTCAGTTCAGGCCTTTTTGATAAATCCATGTTATTGATATTCTATTTCTCAGGTTTTAGTCATGTGTAAAGTTCATTCAGTATCCATTTATGTTTTAGGTATTCCCTTTATGAGCTCTCTTTATGAGAATAGTATAGTGTTGAGAAATTGCTTAAATGGGAGAGAGTTAATATTTTATGTTAAAAGCAGATTATTGCATGCATGTTTTATACGAGGGTGTAGATATGAAGATAAGCTTGAATATCCTGTTAGTATGCAAACAAAGGGATAGTAAGAGGTAATATTTAGAAATTTGGAAAGTTCAGAGTGTGAATGTGTATTCAGACCCTTGACTTATGTCAGCCATCATTGTGCAACTATCACAACTCAGTTTCTATCTCAGTTATAGTTTAGTACTCAGTAATTAGTGTTTAGTCTCAGAATTAAGCACTTCAGTATCAATTTAAACCTCAGTTTCAGTATTCAGTTAGCAGGACCCAACATTTAGATCCAGTATAGATCCCCGTTATAGTCTTAAGTTATAGTGTCAGCTTTAGGTCAGTATTCAGCTCAGAAATTCAGTTCAGTTTTAGACTTTCTTGACCATAGCGTATAGTTATCAGCTACTCAGTTATAGGTATTTCAATACCTCAGTCTATGGAATGTTTCCAAATCATGTAATACGTTTGGTCCTGCATTTTCAGACAGTATAGCTTTCATGAAATCCATGATCAGTTACCTCATGTTACCCAGTCAGTCCCTTATCATATACATAATACTTTATGGCTTCAGCCCAACTATTTAGATTAAGTACAATTTAGCCTTGTATACCCAGCATTCTATTACCAGTTACTCAGTTAATCAGATAAGTCAGTATGTCTATGCATTCGTGTATCACACTTTAGTTTCAGATCTCAGATAATCAGTCATGATTTCGTACCTAAGTGCCTTGAGCTTTACCCCAGTATCTCTATAAATTTTAGCATTCTTTAAGGGACATAGTATCCCAAGGGGGAGATACATTGTAACCCCCAAACTTTCATGATTTAAACATACCGTTTCTCTGATGAATCTATCTTGGAGGAAGTGTCATCTATAAGCCTACCCTCTAGCTCCAAAACTCAGTAGTAAGCTATGTATTCAATAGCTCAGTTTAGTCTACGATACGATACTCTATCCATGTCAGGCATTATAGGCCCAGTTCAGTTCATGAATTAAGTTCCAAATTTAGTTATGTTCTTATGTTTCCGCTCATGCATATTGAGTAATCAATCTCAGACTTATCAGTATTTTCAGTTCATAGTAGCAGTCTTCTTTGAGCTTACTCATTCTCATGTTTTGATTTCAGTACCAAACTTGGTATTTAGTTCCATGCTCAGTTTTCAGTTCAAACTTGGTATCTTTACCCTTACATGTGCATGAGTCAGTTCAGTTATGTATTCCCATATCAGATATACATGATCAACTTACCAATACTTTTAGTCATGCATTCACATATTATGTTAGTCATATAATCCTGCATTAGATATGCCTGGATTCAGCTTATTAGTTATGCATCAGATATGCATTCTCAGTTTGACAAACTCAGTTTATCATAACACTCAGTCCTACATTCATAAATTAGCTACCCATGTATCAGATATACATGTACATTATGATATGCTCAGTTTTCAGTCATGTCAGCCATGAAATCATGATCATTCATTCATGCTATATATGCATCATTTTAACTTTTCTCCCCTCTCAAGCAGTTATCTTTCGAGGACGAATGTTTTCAAGGGGGAGATATTGTAATACCCTAAAAAATCCAAACCAATATTAGAGCCATGTACCAAGATCATACATAGTAAATAATGGTTCTTTTATAGTTTTATGATTAATTTAGATGTATATTAAGGCTTCAAATAACTCCCAGCTATCAGACGAATCAAAACATTCCTTACCGATTGAATTCTTGAGAAGGATATTGGTATAGTCAACTTCAAAAGAGAATATCTCTCATTATACTTGGAATTTTTGAGTTTATGATCTATCAACAGATATATATTTGAATTATCTTTCCAACGATACCAATTTCTCCTAAATCCGATATCGGAGCAAAGAGTTATTCCTATTTTACTCCAGCATGTCAGGCTGAAAACTGTGTGACGACATTTGTGGTAGCTTACCACATTTGTGACGCTCTACCACGAAGGTCGTTAGCTTAGGTAGAAACAAGATCCTAAGTGATAAAATTCATGGTAGCTTACCACATGTGTGATGCCCTATCACGAAGGTTGTCAGCCTTAGGCAGAATCCAGCTCCTAAGTGACAACATTCGTGATAGCTTACCACATTTGTGACGCCCTACCACGAAGGTAGTCAGCCTTAGGCAGAAACCAGCTCCTAAGTAATGACATTCATGGTCGCTTACCATATTTTTGATGCCCTATCATGAAGGTCGTCATCCTAAGGCATAAACTAGCTCCTAAGTGACGACATTCGTGATAGCTTACCACATTTGTGACGCCCTACCACGAAGGTCGTCAGACTTAGGCAGAAACCAACTCCTAAGTGACAACATTCGTGGTAGATTACCACTTTTGTGACGCCTTACCACGAAGGTCGTCAGCCTTAGGTAGAAACCAGCTTCTGTGTGACGACATTCATGGTAGCTTACCACATTTTTGATGCCTTGTCACAAATATTGTCAGCTATGATTTTCAGCAACTGGGAATTTATTTCATAAAGGTATTTTGGTCTTTTTCCTTCACTTCCCGCGACTTATAACCCTAAAAAGGCATAATTTTTCCCATTTTTCTTCAGTTAAGCATCTCAAAAACCCTCTCTTACGCTCTCAACCACAAGATTAGGGTTTTATCAAACTCATCTTTCAAAAGCAAGATTCAAGCCTTTTTCCAAGATAATCAGGAATTAAGTTTCCCAATCCAAGAACTCTCCAACAAATCATCAACGTTTTCTTTCTACGGTATGCATGTGTTCATTCATGGACTCCTTTCGTCCATGAAGTTTAAGAACCCTTTTCTAAAACTATATATATTATGGTTTTCATGTTATGAATGGATTGTTGATCATGTTTATGTGTTGAATAATGCCAAGATAGAATCTTTATGTGTTATTATGAACCTATGACATCATATGAGTTGAAAACATGTAAGTTTGATTATTTATGATGAGTAATTATATGATTTACACCTATGCCTAAGTTGTGCATGTAAGGTGTTTGATAAAATACCTAAGAGACTAGAAATCATGCATTATAGCTAAATTGTGACTAAGGGAAGAATTCATGATAGGCCTCTATGATTCAATGTCATCCATGTTGATAATGTTTCTTGTGAACATTATTGGATTACTCTTGAACTAGTCTTATGGAATTATGCTATGTTTACTTGCAAAACCCACTCATGTACAAGATGTTGAATACCCATGTACTTCATGAAATTCCCCAAGTTATGATATTATAGATTGTGGTTGTATTGTGTAATGAGTATGATATTGAAAGCTATGCAAGTATATACATATTGTATGAAATTCCCTTCCATGAAATAGATTATTGAGAACCATGCTTAGTATGAAATCCCTTATTTATGATATTGTGGATTATGGACTCTACTCTTATGATCAAGTCAGTCACGTGTGTCAGTTTCTTCCATCGAGTCCTGGGGGTACCTCTACCCAAAAATTTATAGCTGTGTGCCTAAAGCCATGTCATGTTTTCATGATACTCTCAGTCAATCCATGATCTATAGAATTCAGTCAGTCATATGACTCAGGAAAACTCAGTAATCTCAGTAGTTCAGTAGTCTCAATAATCTCAGTGCTTAGTAACCTCAGTAATCTTAGTAGTTCAGTAATCTCAGTGATCTCAGTACTCAGTAATATTTGTAACCTCAGTATTCAAAGTCAATCTCAGTAACTTCAGTACTCTCAACCAGTCCTCAGAACTTAGTACTTTCCATCAGTCATCAGAATCCAGTAAACAAGGTTTCGCTCCGCTAAACAATACCTCTAGTATTAATCTAGTTAATCAATATTAGTTTAGCTAATTAGTTTAGTTTAGTTATTCAGTTCAGCGTAGTTATTTAGTTCAGTGTCTTTCAGATGGGAGTAGGATTCAGCACCGAGTGATCCTAGGGATGGGGACTCACCTGCTGGATTAAGACTGAGATCCTTAGAAGAAATCCCTAAGTTCCAGAACTATGTAGCCTGCATAGGTTGAGACATCGCAGCCTATTATACGAGGGTAGATGAGGTGGCTTAACCTATTATATTAGGGTTCCCACCGTTCTCACTAGAGTTACCTATTATAAGAGGGTTGCTTACATATTGTCCTTACTAATGGCGCGGTATTGACACCCTTCCAGTCAGGGCAGAGATTGGGCCCCAGTCAGCTTAGCTTGGGGCATGTCGGTTAGATGAATACATCCTATTTTTTCATTTACAGATTCAGGACTGCCAGATACAGTCAACTCAGTTTAATAGTACAGATTCAGTACTGTTAGAGACAATTAATCCTTATCATTATAAATAGACTTCAACATCACCCATTAGACAGGACTGATCTCAACTATAGTTAAACAGTATCAGAATCATTAGATTTAAAGATCACCCGCTAGATAGGACTGATCTAAAATTTAGTTACTCCATATTAAATAGAACTCAGATAGTTCCATCAGAACTTGGACTGTCAAATACAGTCGCTCAGTATTAATTACATCGGTTAGGCCGATCATCACAGTTATATGAGTTATATTAGTTTTTTGAACTCATTTATCAATCATATTAGTTATCAGAATTCATGTTATTAGTATTCATCTTCAGGATTGTTAGACACAATCAACCAGACCAGTTTTTCATAATTCAAACTGTCAGAAATAGTCGTTTATTTATTTAGTATCTCAGTATCAGTACACTCATGTTGCTAGTATTCAGACTCAGTAGTTAGTATCTCCACGAGTTCAGTTACAGTTATGTATGCATTTATGTATTCTCACATTCATATTAGTCAGCATTGTTTATGCATATAACCATTTGCATTCAGCCTACCATACTCATATACTCAGTATATTTAGACGTACTGACGTATTTGCACTATGGTGCTTTGTCTTATGTTACACCATAGTTTTAGAGGTACGTGTTCCAGATCAGCAGTAGCATTCCAGTGTTCAGAGTTTGCAGTGAGTCTTTCTCATTCGAGGATGATATGATTATTGCTATATTTACTATTCTGTTGCTAGATGGAGTTAGTTGGAGACATGTTCCTTCAACTCCTTATTAAGTTTAGCTAGAGGCTTCCAGACAAGATGTCAGATTAGATATTCAGATCTCATTATTTTTAGTATTTATGACTTATTTTGGTATTGTTATACCTTTTTCAGACATTTTGTTATCATACGTTTATTCAGTTCGAATCTTATGGCCTTTCATGTTCATGTTTCTGCATTTTATGATATATTATGTAGTATACAGGTACAGATATCAGTCATGGGTTAGCTTGTGGTCCTTCAGGGACATGAGCATCGTGTAGCATTCCAGTTCTAAAAATTGGGGTATTACAACCTTCAGCATTGATCGTTATCCTGTGAGAATGCAGTGCGATGATGCCACAAATTTAATGAGTGATCTCGTGGTTATGTCAGTCATGGGAAAATCTTTCAACGCTATTTAGAAAATACTTTGAGAACAAAAATTGGATTCTTATTTTAAGGAAAGCTACTTTGGGCAATATCTTGATTTTTCGGAGGATAACAATGCTCGTTTTCAGATGAAAATGGTATATGATTTTCTCAAGTGTAGGTTTATGTATGAAAACAAAGATAAGATGGATGAGGTATGGATAAATTACTGTGGCATGCCTATTTGTTTTGGTTGGAAGGAGTTTACCATAGTTACCAGACTAAAATGTTATCCTTCTTGTCCTTCTCAAGTTATACCTACTCTGACCCAAAAAAGTACCCCGCACAAAAAAAAAGGCAAAGTCAAGTTGAGTGATCGTGATGACCTGGTGTCCATTGTTGGTCCAAGCTTCAAAAACAAAAAATTGATAGAAGCGTTGAAAGGTAAAGGACTTTCAAAGAAGCACAAGCAATCATTGTGCTTGGTTTGATTTGTACATAATGTTCTTTGGATGAGAGACGTTAACAACAACATAAGCCCATTTCTAATTAAGTTTTTGTTTTAATTAATGATTAAATGATTTCATCATCATTCTTAATATATGTACCAATTTATTTTAGATTGTCCATCTGTGGCTTGTTTCGACCATCCGAGAGTTGAAGATGCCATTTTTTCTTACTTTACGATTTGTGCAAACTTTATCGGACCCTAATGTCATTGATGGAATAAAAATGGAATTATTTGGAGCAACAACCATCATAAGAAAAACAATTTTGGAGAGTGGGGCTAATGATTCTCCTCTTACAGTTTTTGAAACAACAAGCTATTATGATTATGATCATAGTGGTTGTATAGATTTTTCTCCAGATTTTGCCGCATCTAGCGAATGTTCTGCATGCAAATGTCAAGACTGCAAGGCTAAACACGATAGAGTGATTAATGCTATTAATACACTAACTACTTCTGTAAAGAAAATGACATCTAAGAGGGATGTCATTCCATCAAAGAGGAATTAATATCCAGACACTCCACTAGAGATCAAAGCGGATAAGAGGAGAAGAAAAGACACTTCCAAGGCATCATCAAGCATAAAAAAGGCAACATTACAATGTCTCTGTCTTTGTCTTGTACCGATGTTCTGTGTGCAAGGGCCACAAGAGAGCAACATGAGCTGAAGAAGGTGAATGTACATCATTTATTCCAAAAAACAAACAAACACATATCTATTTCAACAGATGATATATCTGCTGAAAATGATCAAATAGATATATACATTTATTGCAAATGTTGTCTAACATGTTGCATTAAATTCGTTATCTGTTTCAACAGATACATCTTATGTTGCAATAAATGGGTCATCTGTTTGAAATTATCATACTGCTCTGATTTACCGGTTTGAATTTATCCCAATAGATAATCCATCTGATACAACATAAAACTCATCTATTGCAATAGATGTACAATCTGTTTTATATCTCTACTTAGCATTGACAATTCTGGCTTTCCAGGTGGATGTCACAGTAGAAACTACTGCTGAAGAGCATATATCACAGTTGCTAATCCATCAACTGCTTCTAAAGAAGAAGAAAATGTGGAGCCTATCAGTTTGAGAGAACGAAAGAATTACCCATTTGAAGGGTTCAACATCTCGGACGAGGCTCCAAAAAAACTAACACAGTTGATCAATGACTATTCAGAATGGATTGCCGATGGGCTGTTAAAGTATCATGCCGGCAGGTACATAAATCAATTTTATAGATATTGGTTTATACAATTATTGTTGTAAGAACTTGAAATTAACACATATAAATCATTATGTAGAAAACAAAATGATGAGCACTACAAAGTGAACGAGTCGAGTCTTGGTTTTGATATGTTTGACTTTGTTGTTGTATATTTCGGAATGAAAAATTAGTTCTATTTGATGTCACAACCCCAAACTTATTGGAATGATGAGGTTTAAATACTATACATATTACTATTAATTAATACTTTATTTAATTGCATCTGCGTGTTGATTTTTTTGTCACGTAATTCAAAATATTTGATAATATATGTAGGACATTGACGTAAGTTTTTACTACTTCCTAAAGAAGGCCAAGTTCCAAATACAAGAACAATACATATACATGACAGACAATTATTTGTACAAAATTTACATCAATAATGCGTACGATAGGTATTGTCAACAACAGCCAGAAGTTTCCCAAAACGATGAATGCTTAATCAGCATCATCAAAGGTTTTAGCATTCCGGCTGGCATACCTTGGTATTTGGTCGACGAAGTGTACATCCCAATCAATTTTGGTGATGAATTCCATTGGGTTTTGGCTGTCGTCATTCTAAAAGAGAGGTGTATCCGAGTTTATGACTCGATGTCATGAAGGAGACGTTCTGGGCTGTCGTCTGAGATACAAAAGCTGACCATAATATTACCTACTTACCTTAATATGAGTGGCTTTTTGGACCAAAAGGTTAGTACTTATTGGTCAACGATTGAAGCATACCGGGATAAAATGACTAATTCATTTAATGTATAATATGTCGAAGGAATTTCTCAAGAAACCATTGGTAGCCTGTAAGTTTAAGTGTCATGGTTTAGTTTTATTTTACAAATTTCACAACGCTTGCATGAACTGCAAAATATGGATTATCTATTTTTTTCTAACGCAGGGATTGTGGCCCTTTTGTTGCCACCTATGCCGAGTATTTGAGCGATGGATTACAAGTACCAAATGATGAACTTAATGCCAAATTACTCTGCAAAAGATATGCTGTTCTTTTATGCAAATATGGAGAAGCAAGAACTCAGAAGCTGTATGCAACCGACGTTAAAGATCCACGACGACCAAAGCTGAATTTCATAGCATCGGATGAAGAGCAACTTGTCTATATTGATTAGATCTTTATATATTGAGTCCGTCAATGTAATAACCTATCCTTCTTGGTTTAACTTATTGATTTATTTGTAGAGTAGATCGTTTGTACCCATAATGATTTATTTTTACATTTAATTTATTTATTAAGTTATTTCATGTAATTTTTGAAGGGTTCGATTTATTTTATTCTGTCTATGAATATAATTTAATCCTTAGTTTTGAACATGTTAATTGAAATGGTGTACTAGATTCAAATATTGCAACAGATAATACATCTGCTACAATAGACGCCATATTTTATCAGATAAATTTAGACATATGTTGTAACATGAGATACAACACGTAGGTTATCTGCTGGAAATTATATAACAGGTCTTCCTACTTTTTTGATTTGCTCCAATAGATTACCGATCAGTTGCAACATATAGATTATATATTGCAACGAATCATATATCTTTTGCAATAGATAGACTGGGAATATCTGTATAATGCAACAGATGACCAACCTATTCCAACAGATAATAAATCTGTCACAACAGGTACTATGTCTATTAGGATAGATATAAAATTTATTGCATTATAAAAATTCAACTTGGCCAGACATAAAAATTATTGCCACTACATGTAAAGTGAATTGTCTTGAAATGAAAATTTGTTATCATGTTCGTCTTTGTCTTTGTACATGTTATTTTTTTTATACACGGGCTCCAACCATTTAGTTAGTACCCCATATGCCCAGACCCATTACATCTTTCCTACAACGGTGTCGCACACACTGGTTATTTGTGTGCCGGTCAGCAAACACTCGATGTATGCAAGTGAGTACGGCCCGCATGCTGCACTAGTTGTATTTCTTGGGAGCTGGATGCTCTTTACAACCTTAAAAATCCCATGATTCCTTCGCTAAGACTTCAGCCGACAAATGATCCATCAGCTTACTCTGCGTCAACAACTTGGGCAACAACTTCAAGAGTGGCTGCATATGAGTTAAAGATGCCTTCTCGATGAATACAGGTAAGTTGCAGTCATAAACCTTAATCTTTTCCTCATATAGTAGTATATCAACAGTGAGAAAATATGTGACATCCACGTTCATGACTGCAAGGATTCTCTTTGCCTTGGTCCAGCTCTTGTCGTATGGATATGGGCTCTTTTCTCTAACATATTTAATCACTTCTTCATCCCATTAAAATGTAGAAACTAAATGATCATATCTTGGTCCACTGGAATTAGCTATCTTACAGAGTTTAGCGTACTTATCCTTGAAATTATTGTAGAAGTTGAGGTCCATTATCCTATCGGTAGCGTCATAAGCATCCGGGTACGCTAATTGCTTGCCCCTCATAAGACAGAGAATTTCTTCAACATACTATGGTATAAGAAGACAATTTTTAAATAGGTTAGAAATTATAAAGAATAAAAACACAGTGGAAAGAATCCGATGCAGAGGATTCTTTGAATCAGTTCACAAATTACCTAGCCAAAGCAACTTATGCAACAAATGTGTATTATGTTGCAACAGAATACCAAGTTTTTCCAATAGATTATACATCTTCTGTGTAGATTCTTATTCATGGAGTAGATTGGAAGGCTAGGTTAGCAAAAGTAAACTTACCTTGTCCTCGTACCAAACGCGCATATTTGTCATATTCGAGAAGTCTTTGGCGGCAAATGAATGCATGATGTATTCTTTTTGAACCTTCATCTTGATGAATTCTTCCAGTTCCTTCTTCTTCTCCTTACCAAGAGCCGAAATATGTCCATCTTCTTCTGCATCCCCTGAACTTCAACAACTCTTGGACCGGAAGGAGTTGTAATTTTTGCTGATTTCAGAATGGAGAGAATTTGTCTAATTTTTCTTCTCTTCTTCCTAACCTCCATTGTAGGAGTGCATGGCTCCCTCACCTCATTTGATGGTATGAAAACCCTCCTGGATTTCAAATCCTTGGCAGCTTCAGCAATAGCCTCTAGCTTTTCAAGAAGTTTATTGTCTCTATTCTTGCACACTTTGTATTTGCATGAGAATATAAGGGTGAAGAGGGGTGAGAGGGACCACTGTAAGGGTAGGAGAGACTGGTGTAGGGGTGAGAGGGAGGACCTTTGCAAAGGTTATTTTCAAACATATTTATTTTTACTGAGCATCAAGATGCTCATAATCACGACTGGCAGCAACAGGATGGCTGCCACCATTACAAATAACTCCACCAGCAACATCCCCAGAAGAAGCACCCAGATATATTGTAGTTTGAGGTTGGTCATGAAGATCTTTAATATTAAGCTGACCTTGCCTAACTGCTCTTCTTATGGATGTTTCTCCAGCCAATTCTTTCTTTATTAACTTTACCGTTGGGTCTTCTTTTTTATCAATAAGACCTAGAGTAAGAAAAGAAGTCATCCCCAACTCATCAATGGTAGGCACAGTCCAAGGATGCACAACCTGTAAAAAATGATAGGAGGAATTTAAATCATATAATAATAATTTACAGTCAGTTGGATTACATGGGGATCAGGTTACATGGATGTTAACACAACCAACTTATGCAATAGATGATCTAGCTACCACAACAGCTGATCTGTATGTTGAAACAAATTGATAGTATGTTGCATCAGATTACCCACCTGTTACATAATTTATAGTAGATAGGTAATCTGTTGAGTAGGCTTTAGATAACCAGAACAACAGATGGTTAATCTCTTGCACCAGTTGCTGGTTAATCTCTTGCACCAGTTGCAGTTGACAGGTAATCTATTGCAACAGATGACCCATCTATTTCAATAGATGGAACATCTATTTCAATATCTTTCTTTAAGGAAAATTATTTTAGTTGAAAGAAGATGTACTGCATCATCCAGAGGGTTAAAGAGATCAGCCTCGTTAATATTTTTTTTGCTGCTCTCTGCTGTAGCCAACCACCTAAGGATCCTTGGATGAGAAACCTTATTTGGGCAATCCTTGAAATTCTTTTGGAGGAGAGGAATTGCTTCACATGCCCGAGCCTAAAAATTGTAGACCAGAAGCAAGCAAAAAAAAGTCATAACTATATTCAATATAAATTAATGAATGAGTAAAAATAGTGATCAATTTTACCATGAAAGTCGTATAATGTGGTCATCTTTGGCTTTAGATTTTTTAGTAAATATTTGACAGTCAAGTAGTAGCTGTCATATCCCTAGGAATAATCATTGAATTTCCCAAAATCATCAGCAAGTGCCAAAAAATCATGTTCTATGACTTTTCTGATGTCTCTTGCCAATAAAATGGAATGGACAAACCAAACTAAGCATAATTTCTCCTTGTAGTGCTTTGGTATGACTTTATTCTTGAGATCCACCATCAAATCATCCACTCTGTAGCTAGGTCCAACAATGCCCAACAACCCCTTTTTTTTAACTTGTGTTTGTTGGACCCTTTGTGGGGTATTTTCTTGATGAGAGGTTCTTCTGGACGATCGCATCTCAATCCCACCACTATGGCAAACTCTTTCAATCCAAAACAAACCGGCTTGCCACAGTAGTTGATCCAAACTTCATTTTTTGCCCTCTTTTGGACCTCTATCATCCCCTACGTACTTGATCCTACGCTTTAGGAGGCCATATACCATGATCATTGGGAAACAGAGAGGGCAGGCCCCAGACAGCTCAAGAAAGTATGCAAAGAATCTTTTCTTAAAAAGTCAATCTATGTTTTCCTTCTTCATAATATTCTTAAGTTAGTTAAAAGGTTTCCCCAACTGACATTTAAGTACAACATCATGAAATACTGCGTTAGGGTTACTCATCGGCATTGCAACTCGAAACTCGATGATACTAATAGTTTTGACAAAACTATGCTAGGATTTTGATGTTATTCCACACTCCATTGGTGAGAAAGAGTTATCACTTTCCTCAGCTTAATTTTGCCCTGACTGAGATTGTTCTAAAATTTTCTCCGAATCTATCTATAGTCTAGCCTTTATTGTTGGGTGGTCAGAAGTTGATCCACGTTCAGTTTCTTTTCTTTTGGGAGACATCTTTTAACTACAAATAATAGAAAAAACAAAAAATACATTGCATTTGATATCTGCATAATTTTTTTAAAAAAGATGAGACAAATTTCAATAAATTATTCTACGCCACATAAAAATAAAAATACACCATCGGACAACCCATCAGTTGGAACAGATGGGGAACTCGAATCTATTTGAAGACCTATTTAATATCTTCCAACAGATATTCCATCTGTTGTAACAGATGGAGAAATTTTAATAAATTATTCTACGCCACATTATAAAAAAAATACTCGAATGGATAACCCATTGCTAACGCTCAAACAACACCTCTCTAATGAGAATGTAAGCGATCGTTGTAAATATATAACCCAACTAGGTTGGGATCGAATCCTGCAGGGAATATGGTGTGAACTTAAGTTGTTTGTGATTTAATCAACTAATAGTTGGATGTTTCTTGGAATGGGAGTCTTGAAGATTAGAAAATTATTGTTGGTCACTTTAGTTTCAGTGTTTGTAATCAAGAGTTTATGGAAAAACCAGAATTTTGTTCACTATGGGTTTTAGTACTTGACAGATGCTAATAGTGATTCAAGGTTCTCACAGTAGGTAGGACAACAGATTATCTCTATCGAAGTTATGCCTAAATTTCTCTCGACCTACTTAAGCATTTAATTAACTAATCCTCTTGGACTTAGGAAATTTATATTTACTAACCAGACTTTACCTCAGGTTAATCAACCCTGTTATAACGTCGATTATTAAATAGAAGTTTAGTGTTTCCAAGTCCCTGTCAATAATTCACTTCCTACTATATTTGATTTCTTATCTCAAGCAAATCAAAGTAGGTGCTATCTATCATTTGTAACCAAAAGATAATAATTAAAATCTCAAAATTATCAAGGAGTCCTATTACCTTTAGAATAAAAAACACATAGCATCTTACCAAGACTTAACCCATAGATCCCAAAATTTGGGTCAAAGGGATTTAGCCACTCATAATGTAATAAGTGAAACAACTAGATGTATTCATAATTTGAAAGATGAACTTACCACAAGATGAATAATAACTAGTGATTCTCAGATTAGATCACAATAAAAATCCCAAAATATTGATGAAAATCTCTTTAAAGTTAATTGTTTTTCAAGCCAAGAAACTAGAGATAAAAATAACAAAATACGTGTGTTCCAAATTATGTTCAAAACTCCTTTAGAAAACACTAAACAATACCTTTTTATAGTTCAGCCTAAATAAGAAAACAAAATCACAGAGTTTAATAATTCCTCGAATTAGGCGACGACATTCGTGACACCTTATCAGGATTTTGATGACTTATCACAAATGTCATCAGATCCCTCTTTAGTTTTAGCACTTCCTGCTTAAGGCTGACTATGAATCCTGATGACTTATCAGAAATGTAATGACATATCAGACAATGTCATCACTTCTCCGCCTTAGCTCACATGTTCTGGAGTAGATCAAGCACGGGGACCATGGGTTTCTCCCATGTAGCGCTTGATTTAACATCGCGGCACGACTCAGGCATCTTGATTACTTCAGACTTCATTGAGATAGATAGTAACAATACTGTTCATCGATTCTTTTGGACCAATATAAAGTATGACTCATTACCCATTTACCTTGAAGGTGCTGCCATCTTTATTTTCAAGTTCTACTACTTCAGTTGAGTAGACTTGACTAACTCTAAACGGGCCTGACCACTTAGATTTAAGCTTACCTGGGAACAGTTTGAGTCTGGAATTGAACAGAAGCACCAAGTTACCTTTTCGGAAGTCTCATTTATCTATCCTCCAATCATGATACTTTTTTATCTTTTCTATTATAGGTCTACTCGTTCATATGCCTTGAGATAGAATTCATCCATCTCATTTAGTTGTCCTAGTCTTAGCTCTGCTGCCTCCTTCCAACTCAAATTTAACCTTTTGAGTGCCCATAAAGACTTGTGCTCTAGCTCTATTGGTAAGTGGCATGCCTTTCCATAGACCAACTGAAATGGTGACATTCCAATGGGTGTCGTGAAAGCAGTCCGGTATGCCCACAAGGAATCATCGAGCTTTTGAGACCAGTCTTTTTGACTATCATTCATCATTTTAGCTAGGATGGCTTTAATCTCTCAATTTGATACCTCCACTTTCCCACTAGTTTGTGGGTGACATGGAGTGGCTACTCTATGCTGTTTCACCCTATATTTTGCTAAAGCCGGCCGAAACACTTTGTTGCAAAAATGAGATCCTCCGTCGCTTATAATAGTACGTGGTACTCCAAAGTGAGAGAATATGTTCTTCTTGAGAAAAGCAACAACCCTTTTTCCTTTACTATCAGACAAGGGAACAACTTCGACCCATTTTGAGACATAGTCAACAACAACTAAAATATACTTCATCCCATACGAGCTTACAAAAGGACCTATAAAATCGATGCCCCAGACGTCAAACAATTCCACTTCAAGCATCTTAGTCAAAGGCATCTCATGTCTATTGGAGATTGACCCCTGTCTCTGACATTGGTCCCATTTCATCATAAACTCATGAGCATCCTTGAACAATGTTGGCTAATAGTAGTTGCTCTGCAACACCTTCCTAGCCATTCGGTCACCTGCATAGTGATCTCCAACCGGGGAAGCATGACATGCTTCCAATATGCACAATATATCCACTTCTGGCACACATCTTCTTATAATATTGTCAGCACATCATCAAAAAAGATATGGCTCATCCCAGAAGTAACGTGTCACATCATGCAGGAATTTTTTTCTTTGATGGAAAGAAAAATTTTCTAGAATGACCTCACTCACAACATAATTTATAAAATCAGCGTACCAAGGCAATTTCTCCACAGCAGTAGCCAAGATCTCCTAATCAGGAAATGCATAATTTATCTCCATTTCTTAACTAATTGCCTGCTCACCTTCTATTTTAGATAGATGATCCGCAACCTGATTTTCACAACCTTTCCTATCTTTGACTTCAAAGTTAAATTCTTATAGCAGAAACACCCATCTAATCAACATTGGTTTTGCATCCTTCTTAGTCATCAAATATATCAAGGTTGCATGGTCAGTGTGGACCACCACCTTGGTCCCAAGTAGGTAAGCCCTGAATTTCTTAAAAGCATACACTACAGCTAGGAGTTCCTGCTCAGTGACAGTGTAGTTCTTTTGTGCTCCTTTTAGTGCTTTGCTGGCATAGTATATTGGATGAAACAGTCTGTCTTTCTTTTGTCCCAATACAACTCTAAGGGAAAGACCGCTTGCATCACACATGATCTCAAATGATTTTGACCAGCTCGGTGCAACAATGATGGGGGACTCAACTAGCTTCTTTTTAAGGCATTCAAATGCCTTAAAGCAATCATCATCAAAGAAAAACTTCACTTCTTTCTCCAAAATTTTGCAAAGTGGATTTGCAACCTTCGAGAAATCTCTTATAAACCTCCGGTAAAAGCCAACATGTCTAAGAAAACTACACACTCCTTTCACTGAAATAGGAGGTAGTAGTTTCTTAATAACTTCAACCTTGGATCGATCAACTTCTATCCCTTTTGATAAAATTTTGTACTCGAGAACAATGCCCTCCTTTACTATAAAATGGCATTTCTCTTAATTAAGCTCCAAATTAAATTCAACACATCGTTGCAAGGTTATAGTCAGGTTTGCCAAACACATCTTAAATGAATCTCCCACCACAGAGAAATCATCCATGAATACCTCTATGGTGTCCTCCACCATATCTAAGAAGATAGACATCATGCACATTGAAAAGTAGTGGGTGCATTGCATAGCCCAAAGGCATCCTCTTAAATGCAAAGGTGCCATATGGATATGTGAATGTCATATTATCCTGGTCTTCAGGATCAATACAGATCTGGTTATATCCAGAATAACCATCCATGAAGCAATATCATCCCCTTTCAGCCAATCGATCAAGCATTTGGTCCATAAAGGAAATCGGGAAGTGGTCTTTCAAAGTCCATGAATTTAGTTTGCGGTATTTCATGTAATCTCTCCATCCAGTCATAGGCTTAGGTGGAATCAACTCAATTCTTTCATTTGCAACCACAGTCATGCCCCCTTTTTTGAGCACGCATTTAACTGGGCTCACCCATTTGCTGTCAGAAATAGGGTAAACCACTCTTGCATCCAACCACTTAATAATTTCCTTCTTAAACACCTCTTGTATTAATGGGTTAGGACGACGGTGGTGATCAATGGTTGGAATACAATTTCCTTAAGTTGTATTTTATGCGTGCAGATGCCAGGGGGTGTACCAATAATATCTATGATGGTCTATCTTATTGCTCTCTTATACCTCTAAAGTACTGAAATAAGTGCTTCAATCTGTTGCTCACCCAAATCATCCACAATAATAATGGGTAGCGTGTTTCCGTTGCCCAAAACACGTACCTTAAGTGCCCAGGCAGTTCTTTCAATTTCAACACCGGTGGCTCTTCAATGGATGGCTTAGACGGTGGTGTCGATCGATTAGCAAGTTCAAGGTATAGCCTCTTAGGAGCATAAGGATATGAACCCATTTTTGACAAAGAACAAACAGTCTCTTCGTACTCCTCAATTCCTTCACGATCAAGATTCATCAAAACTGTGACTAAAGGCTCGACAATAAGTTGCTCCTCCATTGACACCTCCTGTTTGTCCTCATAATACACATCAACTACTAAGAACACACTTATTTCTTCATGCTGCTTCATTGATTGGCACACATCAAATCATACCACTTCATCATTCATCCTGAATAAGAGCTTATTCGCTCTCAGATCAATCAACACACTTCTGGTTGTGAGGAAAGGTCGACCCAAGATTATGGGCATCTAGAAGTCCACCTTGCAATCCATAATGAAAAAATCTATAGGGAATATGAAGCTAGCTACTTTCACTAACACATCATACAAAATACCAATATGTCATTTTACTGACCTATCTGCCATCACGAGTCGCATGTTGGTGGGAGTAGGATTTCCCAGACCCAGGTTTCTATATATAGCTAGCGACATCAAATTAATGCTCGCTCCTAGATCGCATAATGCCTTAGCGAATTCCATAGACCGAATCGTATAAGGAATAGTGAGTGCTCCTGGATCTAGCTTCTTCTGTACTAAGGACCTCATAGAAATAGTGCTACAATGATGGATATTATCCTCTGGTTCGTAGCTCACCACTCTTTTCTTAGTCACAAGGTCCTTCATGAACTTAGCATATCCTGGCATTTGCTCGAGTGCCTCCACCAAAGGTATATTTATTGTCAATTATTTGAGCATTGCCATGAACTTGCTGAATTTTGCATCATCAGTTTTTTTCTTCAATTGTTGAGGAAAGAGAGGTGGTGGTCTTGGGAGAGTTTTCAAAAATACCTTCTTCTCCTTCTCCTTCTCTTTTTCCAGAGCATTATCAAAACCATCCAGCTTCTCAGACTCTACTGGACATTCTTCTTTGGGTTCTTCCTCTGCCTAAGTCACATCTTCAACCAAACTTTTGCCCTCAGAAAGGCTAGGTAATATCTTACCACTCCTAGTGGTAATCGCCATACATGAGCCATTATTCTGTGGATTCTGGAATATATCACTTGGTAATATTCCACTCTTCCTCTAGTTAAATACTGCGAAGAGTTGGCTCATCTGCTGCTTCAACTATTTGATTGCGGTGGAGTGTGAGTTTACCAACTGAGTAATAGATGACATGCCGTTCTTCATGGTAGTTATACCATAGTTCGTAGCCTCCACTTCTTTCAGCAACTTAGACATCATGTCATCCATGGACATCTTTTCAGAATTTATTATAGCAACCTCACAATTTCCAAGAGGGACATATAGCCTACTCCTATCATTATTGCTTCTCCAATTTCCATGCTCCATATCTTTATAACCAGGCTTATAATAATAGTTCCGACCTTGATTCCTTTGGTTACTGCCTTGGAAACCCCTCTGATTATTAACCTAGTTCGCCTCTTCTTCTGCATCAGTATCAACTCTATCTTAAGATCCCACAGCTTTGACCTTCACAGTCTTTCCTGACAGTAAGTGCTTGGTTAGCAGGTCCATCTGTGTTTTTAGGTGAGCCATGTTTTGGTCACACTCCTCATCTCTTCTGTGTTGTTCTATAGTCATACCCACAGAAATAGTGGGGCTTGCTACCACAGAGTCTCTGGTATGCTATGCTCGACTCTGTTTGGTTATTCTCTTTAGCATTTTTAAAGCCTCTAGGAATGTAAGATCAACAAAAGAATCACCAGCAGCATTATCTACAATTGGTTTTGTTAAAGAGTTAAGAGCCCTATACAAAGTCTCCATCAAGTGTATGTTCGTCATATTGTGGTTCGAACACTGTGTCAGCTTCTTCTTTAATCTATCCAGGTTTCATGCAAGGCTTTAGTTGGGAGCTGCCTAAAGTTATTGATCTCATCCCCTAACTGTACCCTCCTGGAAGGTGGAAAGAACTTTTCTAGGAAGGCTCCTTTTAACTGCCTCCAGTTGGTAATAGAATTGGGTGTCATCTCATTAAGCCACATTGTTGCCTCCCCAGACAGAGACAACGAAAACAATCTCAATCGAATAGCATTCTAACCCACTCCTGGGTTATCAAAAGATTTACAGATGGTGATAAATTTCATCAGATGCAAGTTGGGGTCATCCCCATGAAGACCACCAAACAACCCCTTCAGATTAAAGAGTTGAATCATAGTACTCGTAATGTTGAATTTTTCCCCAGGTGCCAACGATGGAGGAATAATTGCACCTGTTGCACCTGCTCCATCCATTCCATCATCATCATCATTGAGGTCATACTGGACCGGCTGGTAATCTTGCCTTCATCAGAATGGACGGTTCCTGTTCGCATTACCCTGTACTGGTGCAGCTACTTGCTCTGCACACCTTGGGTTACCAGGGTTTAACAACTCCTCATCTCCCAAATATTCATATTCACCTGAGATCTAGCTAAGGCTGCTAACCTGTCAGCTTCCTGTTGGTCTGCCATTCTACCAATTCGTTGCGGTTCTGGGTTAAATGGTAATAATCGTTCTCCAAAACTTCTGGTTCTTGGCATGCACTACAAAGGTCCTACAATAAACAAAAACAACAAATAAATGTAAAACTGGGAAACTTGACTAACAATCAATTAGCACACATAAACTTTAATTTACAATCGTATTCCCCGACAATGACGCCCTTTTTGATAACGCTCAAACTATACCTCTCTAATGAGAATGTAAACGATCATTATCAATATATATCCCAACTAGGTTGGGGTCGAATCCCATAGGGAATATGGTGTGAACTTAAGTTGTTTACGATTTAATCAACTGATAGTTGGATGTTTCCTAGAATGGGGTTTTGGAGATTAGCAAATAATTGTTGGTCACTTTAGTTTCAGTGTTTGTAATCAAGAGTTTATGGAAAACCAGAATTATGTTAACTATGGGTTTTAGTACTTGACAGATGCTAATGGTGATTTAAGATTCTCACAGTAGGTAGGACAACAGATTATCTCTATCGAAGTTATGCCTAAATGTATCTCGATCTACTTAAGCATTTAATTACCTAATCCTCTCGAACTTAGGAAATTTATATTTACTAACCAGACTTTACCTCAGGTTAATCAACCTTGTTACAACATCGATTATTAAATGAAAGTTTAGTGTTTCCAAGTCCCTGTCATTCACTTCCTACTATGTTTGATTTCTTATCTCAAGCAAATTAAAGCAGGTGCTATCTATATTTTGCAAGCAATAGATAATAATTAAAATCTCAGAATTATCAATGAGTCCTATTACCTTTAGAATAAAAACACATAGCATCTTACCAAGACTTAACCCATAGATCTTATAATTTGGGTCAAAGGGATTTAGCCACTCATAATGTAATAAGCGAAGCAACTAGATGTATTCATAATTTGAAAGATGAACTTACCACAAGATGAATAATAACTAGTGATTCTCATATTAGATCATAATAGAATTCCTAAAATATTGATGAAAATCTTTTCAAAGTTAATTATTTTTCAAGCCAAGAAAGTAGAGAGAAAAATAAGAAGATACGTGTGTTCCAAATTATGTTCAGAACTCCTTTAGAAAACCCTAAATAATACTTTTTATAGTTCAGCCTAAATAAGGAAACAAAATCACAGAGTTTAATAATTCCTTGAATTAGGCGATGACATTTGTCACACCTTATCAGGAGTCTGACGACTTATCACAAATGTCGTTAGCTCCCTCTTCAGTTTTAGCACTTCCAACTTAAGGATGACAATGAATCCTAATGACTTATCAGAAATATGATGACATATCAGACAATGTCATCACTTCTCCACCTCAGCTTACATGTTCTGCCTAAGGATGACGGTGACTCTGGTGACTTATCAACTCTTTAACGACTTATCAGGAAATGTCGTCACAAATTTCAGCTGAGGTCCATTCTCTATCTAAGACTGATGGTATATCTGATAACTTATCATAGGGATGATGACTTATCAGGAATGTCGTCAGTCACACTTATCTTCTATTTGCTTTAGATTTCAACTCTTTTGCTTCCATCCCTGTTGGTTCTCTTGCATCTTGGCTTTTACTACAAAATCAAAGATAAAAAAAATAAAAAATGACAAAAGTTGCTTAAGACTTTGCAATTATTCTCAGTTAAAAGCCTCAAATGTGTTAGCGTCTGCTCACACATCATCCATTAGTTGGAACAGATGGGAAATCTATTTGAAGACCTATTTAATATCTCTCAATAGATCTTCCATCCATTGCAATAGATGAACCATTACCACCACAACTAATGCCACCAAGACCACTGCCAATGCCACCAATACCAACACCAAGACCACCGATACCACTGCCAAAAAATATAAATACCAACACCACCAATAAAACCCACCAACAACACCGCAAACATCATCCAACAATACCATGACAGTCAATAAAACACTGAGAGAAAAACTAGGGTTTTTTTGGGTGTTTCCTATTTTTTAGTATCAAAATTCAAAATTGTTAACTCATTCTCAAAGATAATACAACTAAAAGTCTTATTTTTCATCATTAACTAAAAATCCTTATTTTTTAAAATAAAGAATAAATGTAGAACTCTTCTCAAACTCTATTACTTGTGAAGATAGATAAAACAATGAATACAAGTGGGAATAAAGTAAAAAACAACTATATGTGGTCGTAAATGGGAAGAAAATCAACCTATTTTGAAGGGTTGAGAAATATGTTGAGTAGTTTTTGTTTGTATTATTGAGAGAGAGAGGAGACTCAAAGAGAGAGAGAGAGAGATAAGAGAGAGAACTTTATATTTGAAATAAAAATTTTTTCACGCACATGGATGATTTATATGGGTTGATTTGTAATTTTGGAAAAGAATGTTAAGTTTTGAAATTGCTAATTTGGTCTGAATTGATCTTTATTAATGTTAAAAATATTAAAATATATAGTTTTTAAAACATTGAGTTGATGAGAACGCATTTCAACTCAAAGTGATCGATTGACAAGTCGGGTCGGGATGAACGCAATACTAACGTCATGCAATTGCAAAAGACTCGATTGGATTTTTAGTTGACCTTGTGAGTTCATTCATTTATCCCTAGTTCCACATAAATCAACTTAGGTACTATCATTATCCTAACATTGATTTGATGATAACTCATTATAATTCAGAGTGATCAATCGACAACTCGGGTCGGGATGAATGCAATACCAACGCCATGTAATTGCAAAGACTCGATTAGATTTGTAGTTGACCCTGTGAGATCATTCATTCATCCCTAGTTCCACCTAAATCAACTTAGGTACTATCACTATCCTAACATTGATTTGATGAGAACACATTTTAACTCAGAGTGATCGATCGACGACTCGGGTCAAGATGAACGTAATACCAATGCCATGCAATTGCAAAGACTCAATTGGATTTATAATTAGCCCTGTGATCTCATTCATTCATCCCTAGTTCCACCTAAATCAACTTAGGTACTATCACTATCCTAACATTGAGTTGATGAGAACTCATTTCAACTCAGAGTGATCGATCGATAACTCGGGTTGGGATGAACCCAATACCAATGCCATGTAATTGCAAAGACTCGATTGAATTTGTAGTTGACCTTGTGATCTTATTCATTCATCCCTAGTTCCACCTAAATCAACTTAGGTACTATCACTATCCTAACATTAAGTTGATGAGAACTCATTTTAACTCAGAGTGATCGATCAATGACTTGGGTCGAGATGAATGCAATACCAATGCCATACAATTGCAAAGACTCGATTGGATTTGTAGTTGAACCTGTGAGCTCATTCATTCATCCCTAGTTACACCTAAATCAATTGCAATAAAAATTATTGCAATAAATGATTAAACTGTTAAAAATTTTCAAACTAATATTCACATCTATTTCAACAGATGACATATCTGATTTAATTATCAAATAGACATTTGCATATGTTGTGATAGATGACTGAGCTGTTGGAAATTTTCAAACAGATATTTATATCTGTTATAACAAATGATTGAGCTATTTGAATTTCTAAACAGATATTTATATATGTTATAACAGATGACATATCTATTTGAAAATCTTTTTTTCTCTTTTAATTTTAAAGCAAGCTTCTGTCCGAGTAGATAATATCAAGTAGTAGTTAGTACTAGAGGCGGTAAAAAATATTTCTTGGATATCTTAAAAGTGAGTTCATTGAGAAGTCTTGTCTTGTCTTTTCAATGTCACTAGTCTTAGTCTTCCTCGTGCCCCTCAAATCATTAATAAAATTAATGAATATTAATTAATAAATATTGAAAACATCCACGTCTACTTATACAATACATCTATAGAAATTATCTCATCTTTCTTCCTTTAGCTGCAGTTTATTTTATTCAACTCTCATTTTTTTCTTTCTCTCCTCTTTAGGGTCACAAATTTTTTTCTCTCTTTTCTCTTAATGATCCATATCTTTCCTCGACTAAAATTGCTATTTTGATCCCCTTTTTGACATTAAGGTATGGTTCATTATTGCTCTTATATTCTTGTTTTCTTCTTTTCAAGTTATTTATATCTGTTTTCTTTATTTAATTACTATTTACCCATATCATATTTATAAAAAAATTTGAAGGAACTTTTAAGTGTTGAATAAATAAACTGAGAATTTTTATTTCAATATATGAAAAAAAGTTATCTATTGGGAGAAGTTTAAAAGCGTTGTTGGCAGTATCATTTTTTTTGTATGTATTTTGTTTGTTTCCTTCTTGTTGATGCAGTAATTGATGTTGTTGGTGGGGTTGGCGTTGTTGGAACTTATGGTGTGGTGTTGTTAATAGTTCTAGAATAAAGAATGTTGCTTCTTTGTTGTTGATGATGTTGTTAGAAAAAATGTTATTTTTTTGTTGTTGATATTTTTTATTTGTAGTTTATGCTGTTGTTGATGTTGCTGCAACAGATGGAGAAACTGTTGGAATAAATCAAACCACTAGAAAGTCTGGTTTGATGTATTCCATCAGAATTCATATTTGTTACAGTGGACTCTACATCTTTTGCAACAGACTTCACATCTGTTGTAACAGACTCCACATCAATTGTAATAGACTCCACATCTGTTGCAACAGACTCTACATCTGTTGCAATAGATGGATAATGTTCTTTTTGTGACATTAATTTTTTTCCTCTTCTTTATAGATATAAGGAACTGACAGTTGATCAACTTTTATCGAACCATCACAAGAGGCTGCAGTAAAGATGGGTTCGGAGGAATAAGTTGCATGCAGATGGAACCACTTTATATGTGGGAGGTATGTATTACTGATAATGTTATCATGAAAACACACATAGAGTGCACTGATGTTGTGAATGTTGTTTTTACTGATTATTCATAGATCATTCAAATAAGATATCTGCAATTTTATAGTTAAGTTTGGTAGGTTCGAACTGATAAGGCAGAGGGTCCATGAATATGGTTCTGATACCCTATTAAGATTTAATGTCGGTTGTTGCTCATGTTTATTTTTCAAGCATTGTGAAGGGATCTAGTTTTGGTGTCATTGTAAAGAGATTCAATAGTGATTGGAGTAACTTTTAGGGTACATTGGACCCTTAGAGGGCCTTCAAAGCTTAGCACTGCATCTAACAAGAATAGAAAACCAATAGAAATTCCCTTGGCCCAAATTTATATGGTTGGGTTGCTCACTCGAGGTGATGATTATATGCCAGAAGGTGTGGTAGGAGAATGCCTTCGAGGGAAAATGGGTAGTTGATGGAAGACTATATCATCAGAGAGCTAATTAAAGAAGAGACATAGGGTAGAAAGTAATTTCTATCAAATCTAGTAGATGGAATTAGCTTAAAAGATGCGAAATCTGAATCAAGTGCAAATATAAAAGTGTATTCGATAATGTAATTTTGTCTGTTGTCTCTCTGAAAGAAAAATAATACAGATGGACGCTTTGCTAGGGAGCTGCGTGGTTGGGATTATCATCTAGATAGAAAATAAGAGAAGACCAACAAAGCAGCCTCACGGGCATCGAGGGTTGAAATGATGTACAACAAGTTTAGAAAACTTACGCCAATAGCAACTGCAGTTAAAATAAGGAATCTAAGCGAAGACAGTAATTTTGGAATTTTAAATTTCATCCCATGGCTTCTTGTTTGTGTTTTCAATCAGGTCCACTGCCGTTGACTTGATCAGAACCACAAATGAGATTGAAAGGCAAATTGAGTATTAGTGCTTCCTTAGTAATATGGTTATAATTGATTGTGTTTTCTTGCCTTGATTTCAACATTCCTTGGAGAAGATCAGATGCTTGCAGTAGTATGTGAATCTGAATAATTTTAAAGCTTACTTCCAGTTTGCTGATTCTGTATTCAAGCTGGTCATTGCCATCTTCGAAGTTGGTAAGGAGTTCCTCATATCTTGTGAGCTCGATCAGGGACACCACCTTCAAAGTTGTGGCATTTTAGGTGCCCTCCAGAATACTTTCTTCAGAAGCTTTAAAGGATACATGGAGGGTCGCTGTGTTTGTTTTAGGTCAAAATATGTTGATGCACATTAAAGATGTGGTCCCATCAGTTGAACAACACACTTTTAACGAGCGTTGGTCAATGCATCTTGCTTAACCAATTTGATAAATTAATAAACATGGAGTTACGTAGCGTGTGATATAAAACGACTCTACCAAGCCTATCAAATGTTTACGTAACTCCAAGATCATTACCCTATGCCTTTCTGCTGATCATTCTTCTCCAATATAGATGACAAGATATTTGCTATGCAAAAGTCTATAGCATCGCCAGACATGATTGCCAGGGAGCAATTCTTAAGAAGATATCTGTTGATGACTTCTGAAGAATTTCTCCTTAGCAAACATGTCTGGCGATGGTGTAGACTTTTGTATAGCAGATATCTTGTCATATATATTGGAGAAGAGTGATCAGCAGAAAGGCTGACAGCTTGAGCTTGTTTGATTTGTGCACTAACTCGATTATATTTTTTTAAAAGGGTAATAAGCTCGGAGTTATGTAATGTTTAATAGGCTTGGTAGAGTCAGTTTAGATCACACGCTACATAACTCCTTGCTTATTAATTTATCAAATTGGTTGAGCAAGATGCATTTAGCAACGCTCGATAAAAGTGTGTTGTTCAACTGTTGGGACCACATCTTCAATGTGCATCAACATATTTTGACCTAAAACAAACACAGCGACCCTCCATGTATTCTTTAAGGCTTCTGAAGAAAGTGTTATGAAAGGCTTCTAGAATGCCACAACTTTGAAGGTAGTGTTTCTGATCGAGCTTACAAGAGATGAGGAACTCCTTACCAACTTTAAAGATGGCAACGACTAGCTTGAATAGAGAATCAGCAAGCTGGAGGCAAGCTTGAAAATTATCGGGATTCACATACTATAGCAAGCTTCTAATCTTCTCCAAGGAATGTTGAAATCATGCTAAGGCAAGAAAACACAATCAATTAATGCATATTGCTAAGGAAGTAATGATACTCTATTTGCCTTTCAATAACGTTTGTGGTTCCAATCAGGTCAACGGCAATGGACCTAATCGGAAACACAAACAAGAAGGTAAGTGATGAAATTTAAAATTCAAAAATTACCGCCTTCACTTAGATTCCTTATTTTAACTACAGTTGCTGTTGGCGTAAGTTTTCTAGACTTGTTGTACATAATTTCAACCTCGATACCCGTGAGGCTGCTTTGTTGGTCTTTTCCTATTTTTTATCTAGGTGATAATCCCAACCACACAGCTCCCTAGCAAAGTGTCCATATGTATTATTTTTCTTTCAGAGAGACAACAAACAAATTACATTACCAGATACACTTTCATATTTGCACTTGATTCAGATTTTGCATCTTTTAAGATAATTCCATCGGCTAGATTCCTTAGAAGTTACTTTCTACCCTAGGTCTATTCTTCAATTATCTCTCAGATGATATCGTTTTCCTTCAACCACCCATTTTCCCTCAAAGGCATTATCTTACCGCACCTTCTGGCATATAATCATCACCCCGAGCGAGCAACCCAACCATATAAATTTAGTCTAGGGGAATTTTTATTGGTTTTTTATTCTTGTTGATGCAGTGCGAGGCTTCTAAGGTATTCTCAGAGTCCAATGCATACTTAAAGTTAAGTCCAATCGCTATTGGTTCTCTGCAATGACAACTAATATTACCCCTTCTCAAAACTTAATACACATAAACATGAGTAACAACCGTCAGCTATTCGTAATAGGGTATCTGCACCATTTTCATGAGGTCCTCAGCCTTATCAATTTCGAACCCATCAAACTCAACAGTACAATGTAGGATCTTATTTGAATGATCAGTGCCTAATCGATTAAAATCTGCATTCACAAAAGCATTGTACTTTGTGTGTGTTGTCTCGATGACCTTATCAGTAATACATACTTAACTCCCACACATATAATAGTGGATCCATCTGCATGCACCATATTCTTCCTAGCCCATCTATGGCTTAAATTGAATAAACAGATGACTAGCTAGTTGCAATAGATGCCACATCTGTTTATATTGTCAAATAATTAGAGACATCTGTTATGATAGATGATCAACATGTTGCAACATATGACATATTTATTGGAGAAATCAAACAGATATATACATCTATTGCAAAAAATTACCAGTATGTTGTAAGTTATCTAATAGAAAGAATATATTTTGCAACAAATTATCCATCTGTTAGATTTATTTTAAAGCAATTTTCTTTTTTTTTTGAGATATAATAATTTATAAATAGGTCCCTCCTTACAAATATGGATGATCCAAATTTGTACAAGAATATTCATATCGAGTCCTTGCATGAACTTCAAAGGCAGTTTGATGAACTCCAGAGAGATTTGGTTGACTTCAGAGCAAGGTTGCCGGATGAAAAATGTCTGATTGACAATAATAATAATAGTAGTAATAATACTTAGGTAATGTTTTTTACTGTAGCGCATGTATTTTTCTCCTTTTGTAGATCGAATCTACCCAAGGGATTCAAAAATCTATGTCATTTGGTGGTCGACTTTGAATTTTTAATTCTTATTTAGTATTTAATGATCATTCTGTTTATTCATTGTTCTCAACATGTTGACGGTTGGTGGTAGGGATTGAGCAATTTGTGTCAACAGAGGTTAATCTGATGTGACAGATCGATTATATGCTGCACCAGGCAGTTATTAATAAAAAAGGGTTATTACTGTTATTGAGAGGGTGAAAAAGAAAAGAAAAGACATGCCTTTTCGATTATTTAATATGAAAAATATTTTGTAAATAAATAACAAGAAAATAAATGATAAAAATAATTTATAACCATAAAAGAATGGTTATTTAATTTTAATAATTGATCATGACTTTTCACCATTTTTGTTTTTGAATTTACTTTTTAAAATTATTTATTATATAATAAAAAAATTCACAATATTGGATTAATTAACTTATATGATGATTGTTAAGAATAACAAGGTGAAGGTCGTTTGTGACTGTTTGTCTAAAACAAAATCATATACATTCATCAGTGTTGCAGATGCATCAAATTCTCCATCTGTTGTGACTGATGTATCAGCTGTTAGAAGAAATCAAAAAAGATATTAATATAGATCGTCTATTTGTTCCTAAAGATGGTATATCTATCGCAATTGATGGTTTATCAGATTCAACAAATATACAATCTGTTGCTAGAAAATAAAAATAGTTATTATTTTATTAAAGAATTTGAGAAGGTGTTTATTAATTTATAAAATAAAAAAGTCAGCAAATTTGGATTAATGATATGATGATAAGTTTTTTTTTTTTTTTAAAAAGTAGATTATATGTTGCAACAAATATATTATCTAATGCAACAGGTTCACTATTGTTGCAACAGATATATATCTGTTGTCAGAGATGATTTATCTGATGCAACCAATTCTATATCTGTTGTCACAGATGATTTATCTGATGCAAACGATATAGAATCTGTTGTCACAACTCAATAAAAATAATTTCTGAAAAGAACTAATTAATAATAATAATCTGAAAAGTCATGACTTTTCTCAATATTTTTTAATTTAATTAAGTCATTAATTTTCACATTAATCAAAAATGTAATTAATAAATGGAGGTGAACAATTAGATTATATGTTGCAACAGACAGGTTATCTGATGCAACATATTTTATATTTGTTGCAACAGATGATATATCTGTTGACACAAATGTGTTATCTGATACAACAGATATAGAATCTATTGCCACAACTCAATAAAAATGATTCTTGGAAAAAATTAATTAATAATAATAATCTGAAAAGTCATGACTTATTATAATATTTATTTTCTTAATTTAATAAAAAATATAATTAATGAATGGAGGTGAATAGTCACGCCTTTTTGCCTCTCATTCAAATTCAATCCTTTATAAATAGGTACCTCCTTACTCAATCGTTCATTCAACTACACTATTTATTGCATCTCGTCTTTCATATTACACTCTAGAAGATTATGGCTGACCCAGTGTGGGATGTTGCTTTTCTGTAAGACACCATAATGAACTTTGGAATCAAGTTCGTGACATACAATGGGAACTGGGAGGAGTTAGAGCAAGAATGCTCCGCGAGATACGCAGGCTGAGGAGGGCCTTGCTACTTTCGATTGAAGATTGGCCTGCTAGCAATGATGATGATGATAATAATAATAATAATAATAATAATTAGATTATTATTTTTCTTTTAGTCTATTATATGTATTTTTTTAATAAAAAAATTATGTTTGATCTTTAATATTTTAATCCGTATTTAATTTTTATTCTGTCTATTATCTTCTCAACAAACATGTCGATGATTCGACATAAAAAGAAATAATTTAGAATCTAGTAGCATTAACAAGATTTATCTATTGAGTTTGTGGCAGGGGCTGATGTGTTGTTCAAAATAGATTACTCATGTTGCAACAGATAAGAAGTCTGATGCAATAGATAAATAGTTTGTTTCAACAGATGACTAGTTTGTTGCTTGGCTCTGACGTTTTAATTCATAGTCCCTCCATCTCAAATTATCCTTCCCAAATTGAGATGCCACATTGATTAAGAAAAATAATTAATAACATGTCTAGTTTACCATAACCCACTGATCAGTTGGTGGGACAATAGACGTGTTTGAAATAACCATTATTTGCTATTCAATCAAAATTTCATAAGAGAAAAAAGCTTTTAACGTCGGTCGACGTATAGTCCCCATATTAAATGATGTTTTCATTTTAATTTGAAGAAAAAGTGATTAATGCAAAGGGTAAAACATGTATTTTTTAAAAATCTTTTCTTGATAAATGAAAAGACAAGCAAAATGAAAAATCGAATTAGAAAATTTGGGACGGGTAATTGGACGTAAGAAATAATTTTGAATACAGTAGCAATAGCAAGAGTTGAAACATATTGGTTATCTGTTGGGTTTGTAGCAGAGGCTGATTTGTGTTGTTCCAAACAGATTAATCATTCGTTGCGATAAATAATTAGTTTGGTGCAACAGATAAACATCCTAATGCAATAGATAATACGTCTGATGCAATAAATAATATGTCTGATGCAACAGATAAATCTTCTGGTGCAACAGATAAACAGTCTGATGCAATAAATAAATCTTCTGATGCAACAGATTACTTATCTGATGCACCAAATGATTGATCTATTTAAATTGTGGGCACTTATGCTGGATTCATGATCGGAGTTCTATCCATTGTTGGAAAAATAGAAGTGTACCCAGATGACAAATACGAATAAAAATCATAATTTACTTACCAAAGTCACCTATGAAGTAATGCCAAAGTGGAAAGTGTTGTAGTAAACAAAATTTGACCTAAGAAATTGGTCAGATAGCAGCAGTAGCGCTGTACCAACAACAACACAACAACAAATGATCGACAAGAAGAAGAAGAAGATAAAGATGATAATGAAGTAGAAGATGATGATAATGAAATAGAAGATGATGAATAAAGTAGCAGAACAATGGATGAGAAGAGAGAGAAAACAACAATGGATGAGAAGAGAGAGAAAGACACCTTTTTTTCCCTCTATTTCCTGTTATTTTAGGTAAACATTGGGACCAAAGTATAAATTTTAAAACTTATCAGTTATTTTCAAACTTTTCCAACTTTCTTAATCCATAATAAAGTAATTGTCACCTCCAACTAATAATTAAGACTTGTGTCACCTACACCTCATTTTAAAATTCTTTTGTCACCTGTGGCCCAAAGCCCCTAGTAACTTTCATCATTTTGGGTTTAATATTTTATTATTTTAAATTTAATATGTAACTTATATTTTACACATATACACATATATATATTCAAACGGTTCAATATTTGCTTAATTATTTTTATAAAATAAAAACCAACCTAATTATTGGTACAATTATAAATTTATATAAACACCACTAGTTTTCTCAAAAGAAATCTAAAAATCTATTCGGTGCAATTTGATTATGTCGGTCCAGTCGATTTTTTGAGAATCATTGACACTCTGTGTTTGACTAAACTTATTTTTTTCTCAAAAGTACTTATTTTCTAATTTTTTTTTATTTTTGTCTATTTTTAAAAGTGAGGTTTTTGGCTAAGTTTCTGAGAGAAAATAAGTGCTTTTTGGGAGTAGTAGAAGTTGTTTTTCATAAGGTAAAAAAGTAGCTTCTTCCTAAAAGCACTTATTTCAAAAAACACTTTTGACAAAAAATTAACTTGAAAGCACTTTTAGAAATGTTGGTCAAACACTAATTGACGTTCAAAACTACATTTTAACATTATTGTTCAAACATAAATTGTTTCTCACCAAAAGTACTTTTTGAAAAATACTTTTGAAATAAGCATTTTTTCGAAATAAAGTGATTTGAGAAATTTGATCAAATACACTTTTTAAGAATTTTTTTATTAGAAATTTATTTTCCTAAATTAATTTTATTAATCATATCTTGAAAAAAATTAAATTTAACTACTATAATACAGTTAAATTGAGTTTGATAGGGGTAATAGAACCCTCGTGAAGTTAAGATGTATCGTGACAACTTTAACTATAATTCTGGGAAGGAGTAATAGTGATTTATCTCTAAACTATTTAAAATAGAATAATTATATGCTCTCTGTTCTAATTAGTTCAGTCAGTATCACCCTAAAAAATATGGCTTCGATGAAATTGAGTCTTTACTAATTTTCAAAAGATTATGGACAAGTTTGGAAAGCCACATTGAAAAATGGATTTGATGTAATTGAGTATAAATGCACGTATGACATGTTTGGTTGGCTAATAATTGCTTTATTAGCATGTAATTTGGTGTAATTGATAGGAGTAGTTACACTCTCTAATTGCAGGGGAAGCTGTGAAATGTCGGTTATTAGATAGTGTAATTACAAGATTACTTTTTAATTTCTTTCCTTTTTTTTATTTTTTTTTCATTTGAATTTATTTTTTATTTTATTATTTTAAATTATTTTTTATTTTTCATATTCTAATATTTTAAAAATATACTTTTTAGCTTACATTATTTATATTTCATTTCCCAATCTCTGCTTCTTGTGATTTCATGCAATTGTTCGTATTATTTATTTTTATTTATTTTTTATATTTTTTTTTCATTTAGCATGATTATGCTAGTATTTTAATTTTTAAAATTAAAGAAGAATTCATCATTGAATAAGATTATGGACTTATATTTTCCTTTTCTTGTGAATTATATTTATGTACATTATGTTGACCTTTGACATATGAGTATTATATTAAATTTTTTGTTTTGAATTTTGAACTTATGCTTTATTTCCTATTTCAATTTATTTGTTTTAGTAGTATTGACGTGATATTTCACATTGCAAGATATTCACTTTTTTAGTTAAAATTGATAGATTATCTTTTTGTCAAATGTTTTAATCAAATTATGACATTATATTTATAATATTAATATTTTTATTGAACATGCATTTCATGATGTTCGTAAAATTATGTACTTTTAGTTTTTATGATTGATTTAATAAAAATATATTAATTTGAAAAATATATAAACTAGTTTTTGTAATATTAGGTAAGAACATATATTTATTGATTAATATATTTTCAGAAGATAATATTTAATTTCATTTATAAAGTGTCTTTTCATTAACTTTTATTTTTAAAATTTAATATAACCACGTGATTACACATGAAACCAAACATATAATTACACTATAATTACATTGTGTCAAACAAACAGGTCGTCGTAATTACTAGGTTGGTAATTACTACCATTGTAACTACACCAATTCCATTTATCAGGTGACTTTCCAAACAGACCTTATAAGTAATTTCTAATAAAATTTTCATTAGTTTTGTGAATGCATAATGAATATATAACGATCAATTTTTTGATGAAATATGTGAATTGTGTGTTACTGTGTGATTTGACTATTTTAGTCCCCCCTCCCTCATAGTTTCATTATGATATTTCTGGGGTGTGGGGTGATTGGCATGGTTTTTGATGCATTTTGGTACCATTTATGCGATATTGTGGTTTTTGATGGCTTCGAGAGCCTTATTTTGGACTTATATAGATATCTTTTAATCCATGTGATGAATGGCTGAACGAACTATGCCAAAAACTTTTGAATATTAATTTTAGGCTAGGTAGACCATTGGTTCGGGTCCCCATGCACTCAAACTCATTTCGACCTATTGATTGGAAAGTTGAAAAATTAGAAATATGGGTGTGGGACCAACATTTGGTCGAAACGACTTCGGATGGAAAATTTGAAATTTTCACCAGATTCAAAATGTCGATTTTAGGGTGATAACATGTTTGGTATGATTTTACGGCTTTTAAATCTCATTTTGACCCTCAATTTGAAAAATTATATTTCGGATTTTGGGGGTCAACTCTGTGAAAATGATATTATTTTGAAAATCCAACTTCGCCAACACGTCCAAAACATCAAATTTAGTGTGGTTGCATAGTTCGTTTTCATTAATCAGACTCCGAATAAATCCCGAGCACACCATCAGAGATCGGATCAAACTTAAAAAAATAGCTTTTTTCTAGCTGGTGCATAGTATAAAAATAACTTTTGCCCTTTTTTTTCATATATGATGTTTTAGTGGAGTTCAGAGTCATTTGTGAAAAGTAAAATCACAGGTTCAAAGTGCAATGGACCAATTTCGGCTTTTGATGTTGGTTATGGCATAACTCTTTCTGACTAGCTGGGTAGTAAATGATGGTACAAAATACATGTTAAGGGTGGGAAATAATTATGAAAAATGGTTATTAATGTGTTTTTCCCATGTAGGGGCCTATATGTAATAATTATTAAAATTGAGATATTGTGTAATTTGTGTGACTGCGTCGGGTCCTATGTGATGTTGATAGCCTTAAATATATGTGAATAATTGTATTGTATTATTTAAATTCCTAATGTGGTACAATTGGTATTGTGATATATTCATACTTGTTATTATATGAAACATGTGGAAATTCATAGGTGAAATAAAAATAATGAGTGAATATTGGCTCACGTGATTGTGGAAATGTATAATTGTAATTGGTTTTAGAAATATATCATTGTAATTGATTGTGAGAATTACATCCTTATATAATACTCATTCATGAAACATTGGTACCACTGTGGCAACATCTGAGAAACACTAGCAACACCTTTATAAAACCCTTCCGGAGGGAAGTACCGGGAGGAGATATTGTAACACCTTATAAAACCTTTTTTGAGGGGTGTGCTGAAAAGGATATATGAGATACATGGATTGTATATGGGTTGACGAACCCCTCATGGGTCCTGTGTTGGGAGGCCTGCCTCCATAAGTGTATATGGGGATTGTGCGATGATTCCGTAGGTTGTGCAGCGACCTCGTGCATCATCATCATCATCATTATCATATATATTGCACTTAATTTATTGTTTTTATGTTGTATTGTATTGTCATATTGACTTATCTTCTATGTATTTGTCTTACCTTCCTTGTATTTGATGATCTTGTATCTACATATTCTCCCCTGTTCTACTTATATATGACACAAGGCATACTTGTATTCTATATTGGTGGGTTGTTGTAATATATGTGATATATAAAAACTCTTAGTGCAAGCGGTGTGGGATATCGTTGTGGAACATTTTCTGATTGCAAGTGATGTGCCCTTAGTGTGTATTTTGTATGCTTTATTTTCTACTTTGCTCGGTCGGCCTATGATACCTACTAAGTACAAGTGGAACGTACTCACACCTAATTCAACCTTTTGGTGCAACTTCAGGTTTAGATGTACCTCAGATTAGTTGATTTTTGGGTGTCTTTAGATTACTCAAGGTAGCGATTGGACATCATACGTCCAGAGTTCACCTCTATCTTTCTGTATTAGTTATGTCTTTACTAGTATTCGAAGACAGATATTATTCCTTTATGGTTACTTTTTTGATGTATTTGACTCCTGGATTGTATTAATCGTTCTTACACTATTGACATCTGGTCTTGGGCATGATTGGTATTTTGGGTAAGTTCTTTCCACATTGTTATAATTACTTGTATAGTTTGGCTTCGTTCTATTAGTTTTACCTTGTATATCTCATGTTCTAAGTTATGTTTCACTTTTTCTGTGCAGATGGTGTTGACTAGGTCCTATGAGAGTAGTGATGTAGAGCCTTCACCTAGATAGTGAGCCTCGAGTCATGGAAGGACTCGAGGGGGGACGACCCCATGGTGGAACCCCGTCCAGGAAGAGTGCTAGGGGACTCTCCCCTAAGCCTCGTGTTGAGCAGGTTGGAGGTGTGGATCCTACTCCAATTCTTCAGATTTCATCTGCCCCAGTGTTGGTAGGATTTTTGGTGTGTTTTCTAACCCGTTTAGAGGGTTCTTATTTGGTTATGCCGAGTGTTCCTCCAATTCAGAGTGTGGGTCCACCTATTACACTTGTTTCTAGTTTGTGTACTCCTCATGCCCGGAGTCCTATTCCACCTTCAGTGCGGATATCTGAATATGGGGTTTCGAGATCATGAGTCTAGCCATCATCTATGTTACCTCCCTAGATAGTATCACAACCTGCCAGATTTACTATGCCTCCTCTTGTGGCTAGTGCAGTGATGCCTTCTGAGGATCAAAAGAGGTTCGAGTGGTTTACTCGGTTGGGTCCTCCCAAATTTTATGGGTTAGTGGATGAGGATGCCTACGAGTTCCTGATTGACTGCCGAGAGAAGTTGCACAATGTGGGTTTGCTTGAGTATAAAAGAGTTGCTTATACATCTTATCAGTTGAGAGATGCAACGAGAGTTTGGTGGAGGTCGCTTGTCAGTTGCAGACCCCATGATTCTCTTGAGATGACTTGAGATTAGTTCACCGAGGTTTTCCAAGACAGATTTGTGCCTTTCAGTTTGAGAGACTATATGCGGGATGAGTTTGATCATTTGGAGCTGGGCTCCATGACAGTTGTTCAGTATGAGGTACAATTTTTTGTCCTCTTTAGATATTCCTATGATAGCATTTCTAATGAGTCTGAGAAGATTTAGAAGTTTGTGAAGGGTTTGGATGTCTCCCTTCAGTTGGCTACGTCTCAGATGGTTTTGTTTGGGCTTTTTTTTAGAGTATTGTGGATCATGATAAGATAACAGAGGGTATTCTTAGTGCATCTCAGGGAGGCGCCAAGAAGGAACAACGTTTTGGTGAGTTTAGGAGTCAAACCTCTCGACACATAGATTTTAGAGGTTTTCATGAATACCATAGTAAGCCTGCGCATGAGGCTTTATAGATTTCAGAGGGTAGATCTTCTAGTTCAGTAGTTTAGGGTGGCCGTTTAGGCCTAGTTGTGCCTTCTCCTATTGAGACTGGTCGTAGAGGTTGATATGTGTGTGATGACATTGGCCATATGGCCAGGTTCTGTCCCCGTTAGGTGATTCGAGCTACTCCTATTTCATCTGTGAGGGGTAGGGGTGATACCAGAGGTGCGAGGAGCAACCGTAGTAGAGTTCGTGGGGGTAGCCATGGGGACACTCAGATAGTTGGTAGTCGTGGGGATACCCAAGCAGCTAGTGGTCATGATCAGTGTTATGCTATACAAACCAGACCTGGGGCAGAGTCTTCTGATGCTGTGATTATAGGTATCGTCCCCATTTGTTTCAAACATTTATGTGTATTATTTGATCGTGAATTAACTTTCTCTTATGTGTCTGTGTATTTTGCTTTGGGTTTTGATTTTGTTAGTGAGCCTCTTGCCATTCCTAATCATGTATCTACCCTAGTAGGTTATTCTTTAGTAGTGGTTTGGGTGCACCAATCTTATGTTGTGACTGTTGTTAGGCGTGAGACTTTGGTAGACTTGCTTGTGTTAGATATGGTCAATTTTGATATTATTTTGGGTATAGATTGGTTGACTCCTTATCATGATATCTTACATTGTTTTACTAAGACTGTGACATTAACTTCACCGGGTGTGCCAAGGATAGCTTGGAAAGTTGCACTTTATTCGGATCCTAATAAGATTATATCTTAGGTTTAGGCTCGTAAATTAGTTGAGAAGGGATGTTTATCTTACATAGCTCGTATTCTTGACATCAGTGTTGTTTCGCCTCCTTCCCTGGATTCTGTTCGTGTTGTCTGTGAGTTTATGCATGTGCTTCCGAAGCACTTTCATGGTATGCCTCCCGATCGAGTTATTGATTTCGCTATTGATATTGAGCGGGACACCAAACCTATTTCTATTCTTCCTTATAGGATGCCCCCAGTAGAGTTGAAAGAGCTAAAGGATCAGTTACAGGAGTTGTTGGATAAGAGATTTATCTGAGCTAGTGTTTCCCCTTGGGGTGCGCCTATCTTATTTATAAAGAAAAAGGATGGGTCTATGTGGATGTGTATTTATTATCGACGGTTGAATAAGGTAACGGTAAGAATAAGTATCCTCTTCCTTACATTGATGATTTGTTTGATCTGCTTCAGGATACTGTTGTGTTTTCGAAGATTGATTTGAGGTCCAGTTATCACTAGTTGACGATTAGAGCCTCAGATATTTTGAAGATAGCTTTTCGGACTCAATATGGTCGTTATGAGTTCTTGGTCATGTTCCTCGGGTTAACCAATTCCCCTACCGCGTTCATGGAGTTGATGAACTGGGTGTTTCGACCGTATCTTGACTCTTTTGTTATTGTACTTATTGATGATATCTTGGTTTATTCCAAGAGTGAGGTTGAGCATGAGGAGCATTTACGGATTGTGCCTTAGAGATTGAGGGATGAGTAGTATTGACACCTAATTTTTACCCTCCACGACTGAGTTTAATTTGAGTTTCTTTGGTTTTAAATAAAATTACAATATTTATTTTATTCAAAAAACTTTTCAAGGTTATTTTGTCATTTTAAGTAGCGATTATATATCCTCATATTTGTATATACGAGATCGTATAATTTTGTTACTTAAATAATTTTTTATTGAAAATTTGATTTTAGTCAAAGGTTGTGACACGACCCGAACCAGGGCCTTATCGTAATGGGCATCTTAAGACCAACAGTGACCGGAGGTCACCCCACTACCCAATCCAACCAACCAACATATACCCTGAGTCGGATGAATTCTGAACAAATAATCAAGATAAGGTGATTAACAATACAAAGACTTTGGGATAGGTCTAAGACCATGACCAACCCAAACAAGTCTAACCGTTCAATGCCCAACCAATGATGATAACAAACTCACAATAATAACCAAGTCCATTTTTATACCATAACATACCCAAGTCTACAGTTTGTCCATACAAATCCTTTAAAAAAGTCCAAGAATATCCGGTCGGGACATGCCTCGGACCATAGCCAAAACCAATGTCCAAGTCTAAACCAATAATGACATAACCCAAAGCAAGAAATGGAGCCTTCCGAAGTATGGAAGCTCACCACTTTAAGTCAACACAAGCTGTTCTCGAGTCTAATAACTGAGTAGGAGGTGTAAGAATATGACCACCACCTGGTTTGTGTGGGGATACAACGTTGAAGACAGTTAGTGGTTGGAGCGCTAGTATGTAACTCAAGGATAAGGATAAAATAATGCCAATAGTTCATATCCAATCAACCAATGCATATAACCAATACATATACATATGTACCATGACGGGGTAGGGAACAAGATTAGTATGAACTTTGAAATCCTTAACATGGGCTACAGTCGTCATAAAATAAGGTTCCCACGGGCTATATGGTCCCAACTCTCCCCCAACTGGAAGGCCCCCAGTGTGTGTAGCTGCAAGAACCAAAGAGTATCTAAAATGGTAGATATGTACATGGGGGACTCGAACATCCTGGCATAAGTTATCTAAAATCTTATATGTGTACATGTGGGACTCGAACATCCCGACATAATCAAGGTAACTTAAGCACCAATATATGTATTATGGGGGACTCGAACCTCCCATTCGCATATTCATTCGGGGGACTAAACCACCCAATCATAAAGACACCCGCACTGGCTAGCTCAGATTCCAGTGTTACTCCTTCGGACTTTAATTTCATGGCCCAGATACGCATCCCACTTTTAAAGCCTATTTTAAAACCATCATTTCACATACACAACCATTAAGCCAGTTACTTACCAAAGGCACTTCGTTTGTATTGTCATACCAACATCACTTGCAAGCATACCACATGTCATTACCATTATTAATCAACCAATCATTCATTTGACTTTGGTATGTAAAACCATTGTCTAACAAAGACACTTGATCAATTCAAAGCTTAGGGACTCGAACCCATTGTCTAGTAAAGACATAAATCAATTTAATGCTTAGAGACTCAAACCCTTTTTTAGACAATTAAACCACCATGGATAGTATTTAAATCATCACATGGCCAACAATTCCTTTACAATACCATTTACCAACCATACATATTCATTAGGCTAATGCATTAGTTCAAAACACCATTAACAAGTGACTAGTTTATTCTCTTAGACATTTTCACAAACACTTTGAGGGCATACCATTACCAAGACCAAAACCAAAGTAAAAACCATCAAGTTTAGGGTTACCCATGAACCATTTGTTAAACCACAATTACCAAGCACCCATTTATGCGAACCATCACCAAAATATTTATAAGCACAATTTAAACCAAGAGTAAACAATATTCAACAATATGTATCAAAACACCCCAACATTGGTTTTCAAAACCACCATTCATGAATCATAATAAATGTTTAAAACTTATTATATTTGAGAACTAACAATGATAGAGAAGTCACATGCCTTATTCACGAAGATTAACAGAAAAACTTGACTCTTGAGCCCCTAGATGAACACCTTTGAAGAGCCTTAGCCCCAATTTTCTTGAGGAATTTTATAAAGGGTTTTGATGTGTTTTGATCTTTCAAAGTATGATACGAGAGGACACAATATGTTTTATGATGTGGGGACTTAAGGGTTTTGGGGTGGTAAAAATCTAAAATATCCTCAACTTAAAAGCTGTAAAACGTGCACAGGCGGGTACGACTCCCCTTTTAATTCGTACACAAGTATACGAGTGGTACACACCTCTCGTACCCTAGGAATCAAATTAGACTCCAACACTGTCCAACATACGATTAGTACCCCCTAAACCATACCCTAGACAGAGTCCTCCTGGTTAGGCATAGGACATGATATGGTTAGGTACCATACTACTCGTACCCTAGCATACGACTAGTAAGATGCCTAATCGTACCTTGGACAAAATGCAAGCAAACCACACTGATTTTCATACAAGTGAAGGGACCCTAAATTGTACCACATCATATGACAAGTACCTATAAGTCATATGATGTCCAGTGAGCTCAAAATCAAGAATTTTCTAAGGGTCAAAAGCTAAGATGTTTCAATTCTCCCCCACTAGGATCATTCATCCTAGAATGACGGGTAAGGCAAGCACAAGCACGAGTTAACACATTATTACACATCAACTAACCTTTAACCATGTTTGAAAACAAGGATGCAAGGATAAAAATATTCCTCTAACTAAGTTAGAAAACAAAGATGTGATGAAGAACACATACCTTCCGCATGAATTTCCAGAACGGGGAACAAATGTGGATACTTAGACTTCATGTCCTCTCTCACTTCCCATGTAGCTTTTTCAATCTTATGGTTCCTCCAAAGAACCATTACAAAAGCCACGTCCTTTGTCTGCAACCGTCGGACTTGACGATCCAAGATCTCAACTGGGACTACCTCATAAGATAAGGAACCTGAGATACCCAACCCTTCCAAAGGAACAACTGATGAAAGATCACCTATACACTTTTTCACCATAGAGACATGGAAACCTGGATGAATGGAGCTCAAATTAGAAGGCACCTCCAACTCATAAGAAACACTGCAAACCCTCTTTAAAATCAAGTACAGGCCGACATACAGAGGGCTTAACTTCCCCTTCTTACCAAACTGTATTACTCCCTTCATGGGAGACCCCTTTTAGAATACCCAATCGCTAACCTCAAACTCAAACTCCCTACGCCTCACATCCGCATAGGACTTTTAGCGACTTTGAGAGGCTTTCAATCTATCATGAATCACCTTTACCTTCTCCAAGGCTTGGTGAACCAAATTAGGGCTAAACAACTTACCCTCACCAAATTCATACCACCCAATAGGAGAACACCATATCCTACCATACAATGCCTCAAAAGGATCCATACCAATGCTAAAGTTATAACTATTATTATAAGAAAATTCAATCAAAGGCAAATGGTTGAACCAACTACCTCCATAGTCAATCACGCAACCATGAAGTGTATTTTCCAATGTCTAAATGGTCCTCTCCGTTTGTCCATCCGATTGCGGGTGGAAAGCAGTACTAAGGCACACCTTAGTTCCCAAACCTTTCTAAAATGTCTTCCAAAAATACAATGAGAACGGAGTACCATAATCCGAAATAATAGAAATAGGAGCACCATGCAACTTGACAATCTCCGCAAGATACAACTTAGCATAGTCCTCTACTAAATAACTAGTCCTCACTGGTAAGAAGTGAGTGAACTTGGTCTTCCTATCCATAATGACCCAAATCGAGTCACACTAATTTTGAGATCGAGAAAGACCGATAATGAACTCCATATTAATTACCTCCCACTTCCGTTCGGGCAACTAAATCACTTGATACAAACCCCCAGGTCTCATATGCACAGCCTTCACTTTTGACACACCACATATTTAGCCACATCGTGCTTTATATTGTTCCACCAATAGAACTCCTTAATGTCATGATACATCTTCATAGAACCAGGATGAATAGCATAGAGAGATACATGCTCTTCGACCAAAATCGTTTCCCTCAATCCATCGACATCGGGTATACATAACCTGCCTTGGTACCTCAAGATACCATCACCACCTATCACAAAAACAACAACCTTGTGATGACCCACATTCCTCTTAATCTTCATCAAATCAGGATCCAATATTTGCTTTTCTTTCATTTCAACAATAAGAGATAACTGTGATACCTAATGCACAAATACACCTCTATCCTCAGAGTCCGTGAGATGAACTCCAAGACTAAACAAATGATGAATATCCTTCACCAACTCCTGCTTATCCTCATACACATGGGATAATTCCTGCTAGAAAATATGCTAAGAGCATCAACAACTATGTTAGCTTTACCTGGATAGCAGTGAAAACTCATATCGTAGTCCTTCAGCAACTCAAGCCACCTCCTTTGCCTGAGATTTAACTCTTCTTAAGTAAACACATATTGTAGGCTCTTATGATCAGAAAAGATATCAACATGAACCCATAGAGATAGTGATGCCAAATTTTCAATGCAAATACCATAGCTAACAACTCCAAATCATGGGTAGGGCATTTTTTCTCATGAACTTTCAATTGCCTAGAAGCATAGGCCACCACCCTACTATGTTGCATCAACACACAAACAAGCCCAACATGAGAAGCATCACAATATACTACAAAGCCATCATTACCCTTGAGCAGGGTCAAAACCAGAGTTGAAGTCAACTTATCCTTCAACTTCTCAAAACTACCCTTACACACATCCTACCATAAGAACTTGACCTTCTTCTGGGTCAACTTAGTCAATGGGGTAGCTATATTTGAAAAACTTTCCCCAATCCTCCTATAGTAACTGGCTAAACCCAAGAAGCTCCGAATATCTATTGGAGTCATAGGTATAAACCACCTTTTAACCACTGCAACCTTTTGTAGATCTACCATGATCCCTTCACTAGAGATAAAATGACCAAGAAAAGTCATAACCTTCAATCAAATCTCATATTTAGTGGACTTGGCATACATACGCTGATCCTTCAAGGTCTGCAACATAGCATGAAGGTGATCGACATGATCTATCTTACTCTTAGAGTAGAATAAGATGTCATCAATGAAGACAATGACAAACAAATCCAGAAACTGATGAAAGACTCTATTAATCAAATCCATAGATGCTGCCGGAGCATTGGTCAACCCAAAGACATAACTAGGAACTCATAGTGACCATATCGAGTCCTGAAGGAAGTCTTAGGGGTATCCACTTCCCTAGTCTTAAGCTGATTATAACCCAACCTAAGATCAATTTTAGAGAAACACCTTGCACCTTAAAACTGATCAAACAAATCGTTGATCCTAGAAAGAGGATATTTCTTATTTATAGTCACCTTATTTAGCTGACGATAATTGATACACATTTGAAGGGAACCATCTTTATTATGCACGAACAACATAGGAGCATCCCAAGGAGACACACTTGGAAGAATAAACCCTTTATATAATAGATCCTTTAATTTCTCCTTAAGCTCCTTCAACTTAGTTAGAGCCATCCTATAAGGAGGGATAAAGATAGGATGAGTGTCCGAAATGAGATCAATCCCAAAATCAATTTCCTTATTAGGACAAAAACTAGGAAGATTATTAGGAAAAACCTCAGGAAACTCATTAACCACATGAATAGATTATAGAGGAGGACCTTCCAAGTTAGAATCTTTAACTCAGACCAAATAATATAAACACCCTTTGGAGATCAACTTTTAGGCTCTAAGATGTGAGATGAACCTCTCCTTAGGCACTAAGGAACCCCCTTTTCATATAATGACCGTCTCATTAGGGAATTTAAACATGACCTTACAGGTCTGACAATCTAAGAAAGCATAACACAAATGTAATTAATCCATTCCAAATATAACATCAAAGTCAACCATATCTAATTTAAAAATATCCACTAAAGTTTCTTTGCTATCAACAGATACCACACACCCCAATAGACTCTTATAGAAATAATAAAGTCACCTACTAGGGTAGAAATAAAAAAAAGTTTGAAATACACTCAGGATCTAAACCAAAATGGACAGCCACAAACGCGATCACATAAGAAAAGTGGACCCTAGATAAAGTAAAAAATACGCATCATGGGAGAAAATTTTCAATATATTCGTAATGACATCGGGAGATACCTCAGAATCCTGGCAAAATGCAAGTACATATAATCGATTCCAGTCGATATTGGTACCAGAAGCAAAAACAGATGAAGAAGGAACACCCTTTAGTGCAGGAGCAGATAAAGAGGCAACAAGGACCTTGTTAGACCAAGAAGCTATTCTAACACAATAGTCACGCTACATGTGACCAATCTGACCATAATAAAAATATCTATTCTTCCCTTCCTTATAGAACCCACGATGCCACCGTCTACAAAATTTACAAGAAGGGTGGGATGGAGCCGATTGAGCCCCATTAGCCTGAGATTGAGCACCCTGTGTACGGGACCCATCATTATACTGGGACTAATGATCACCCAATGACTTCGGGCAAGGAGTTCTAGCTGTAGAGAAAGAACTAAAACATGGAGAAAGTACTTACCAACAAGTGAAACAAAGAGAATACAAAAAAAATGAAAGCTCGTTAGCCATGTTTGTTAAGAAAAAGTGTTAATTGTGTTTGTGTTCCCACACTTCTTCTTTGGCAACTTACCACCACCCCTACCACTTTGCTCGGAATGCCAAAATTTCTTTCTTTGACTTTTACTGAACTCAGCCCGCTTCCTTTTCTCTTTCTCCTCTTACTATATGTATACCACAAACCTAGAGATGTCCATGTCCTTGATTAACAAAGTAGCCTTACTCTCGAGGATCAACTCATGAGATAGTCCCGAAGCAAACTTATGAAATCTAGCCCTCATGCTAGAGACCAACTCAGGAGCATACATAGACAATTGATGAAATTTCAAGGCATACTCCTTGACAGACATCCTACCTTGCCTCAAATTCACAAACTCTTCCTCTTTTGCCTCCCTTAACTTCTAAGGAAAGACGCGGTCCAAAAATACACTAGAGAAGTCCTACAACAAGGCAAAACCAACATCCTTACCCCTTATTTATTCCCACTCTTCGTACCACTAGTATGCCATATCTTTCAATTAATAAGCAGCAAATTCAATACCTTCAACCTCCGAAGCATGCATGATACAAAAAATCTTCTCCATCTCATCATTGAAACTTTAAGGATCCCCCTCAACCTTTGTACCTGTAAATATAGGAGGATGTGACCTCATGAACTCGCCAACCCTTGTAGCCTCAAAAGATGGAGTAATCAAAATACCACGCTCAGATTAAAAATATACTAAATAAGTCATCAAAGGTAATAGAACAATGGAACTCAGCATTCATAGCCTTCCTTTGAGGCTACTGAGTATGAGTATCACCTTCAGGAGTAGGATCAATGGGGACAGGTGGAACCCCACAAGGACAGTTAGATGTAGTGACCCTTGACTGGGTCTGGACTCCAAAGGCCAAGGTTGTCCCATCAACATTGTCTCCAGTTGGGACAAAGGTGTTTGCATGAACATCAGATCTTCTTAGATGCATGATATGAAAGACAAGCAAACAAAAATCAGGAGAATCCAAGAACTTAGACTCTATAGCTCAAAATAAGAAACAAGAAAGTGAAATATTCTTACTGTCTTATAGTATCTCTCTTATAAGTTTGTCGAGCTACACACCCATAAAAAAGACTCTACATGACACGGCTTTGTGGACACCCAAGTGATCATGAACCTAGCTCTGATACCAACCTAACATGACCCAAACTAGGGACTTGTCATAACGGGCAGTTAAAGCCCAACAAAGACCGGAGATCACCACGCTAACTAATGCAACCAACCAACATATACCCTGAGTCAAATTAATTCCGAACATATAATAAAGATAAGGTAATTAACAACACAGACTTTGGAATAGGTCCAAGACCAATCCAAACAAGTCTAACCGTCTAATCCCCTACCAACGACCATAAAAATCCCATAATAATAACCAAATTGATATTCAAACCATAACGTACCTAAGTCTACAATTGTCCACACAAAGCCTCTAAAAGAAATTCAAATATCTAGTTGGGACATACACCCGACCATAACAAAAACCAATGTATAAATCTAAACCAATAAAGACATAAGAAAACCCAAAGCAAGAAATAGAGCCTTCTGAAGTATGGAAGCTCACCACTTTAAGTCAACACAAGATATTCCTGAGTCCATTCACTGAGTAGGAGGTGTAAGAATATGACCACCACCTGCATCACATGGGGATAAAATATCGAAGATGGCTAGTGGTTAGAGAGCTAGCATGTAACTCAATGATATGGATAAAATAACGCCAATAGTTTATATCCAATTAACTAATACATTTAACCAATATAATATATACATATACATATGTACCAGGTCGGGGTAGGGAACAAAATTAGCATGAACTTTGAAATTATTAACCTGAGTTATGTAGCATAGCCTTTATAAAACAAGGCACCCACGAGCTATATGGTCCCAACTCTCCCTCAACTAGTTAGGCCCTAGTGGTTATAGCTGTACAAACTAGAGAATATCCAAAATTGTATATGCCTACATGAGGGACTCAAACCTCCCGAAATAATAAAGATTACTTAATCACCAATACTTGTATTATGGGGGACACAAACCTCCCATTCACATGTTCATTTGGGGGACTCAAACCACCTGGTCACAAAGACACCCGCACCAACTAGCACGGTTTCCAGTGTTAGTCCTTTGAACTCCACTTTTATGGCTTGACTAAATATCCCGCTTTTAAAGCCTATTTTAAAACCATAATTTCACATACGCAACCATTAAGCTAATTTCTTACCAAAGGCACTTTGTTGGTATCATCATCCCTACATTACTTGCAAGCGTACCATATGCCATTACTATTATCAATAAACTAATCATTCATTTGACTTTGGGAATCACATCCATTGTCTGACAAAGACACTTGTTCAATTCAAAGTTTAGGGACTCAAACCTATTGTCTAGTAAAGACATAAATCAATTTAATGCTTAGGGACTCAAACTTTTTTTTAGGTAATTAAATCACCAAGGTTACTATTTAAATCATTACATAGCCAACAATTCCTTTAAAATACCATTTACCAACCATACATATTCATTAGGCTAATGCCTTAGTTTAAACACCATTAACATGTGGCTAGTTTATTCTCTTAGGCATTTTCACAAAAACTTTGAGGGCATACCATTATCAAGACCAAAGACAAAGTAAAAACCATCAAGTTCAGGGTTACTATGACCCATTTGTTAAACCATAATTACCAAGAACCCATATATGAAAACCATCACTAAAAATATTTATAAACACAATTTAAACCAAGAGTAAACAATACTCAATAATATGTATCAACACCCTCAAACATGGTTTTCAAAACCACTATTTATGAATCATAATCAATGTTTAAAACTTAAGATATTTGAGAACAAATAATGAGGGAGAAATCAAATGCCTTAGTAACGAAGATTCATGGAAGAAACCTGATTTTTGATCCCCTAGATGAACATCTTTGAAGAACCCTAGGCCCAATTTTATTGAGATAGTTTAGAGAGGATTTAATATGTTTTGATCTTTCAAAGTATTTTATAAGAGGCCACAATATGTTTTAAGATGTGGAGAGTTAAGGGTTTTGGGGTGGGAAATGTCTAACATATCCTAAGCTTTAAAGATATAAAACGTGCACAGAAGGGTATAAATCCTTCCTTAGCTCGTACACAAATATACGAGTGGTACACACCACTCGTACCCTAGGCATCAATTTAGAATCCAACACTATCCAACATATGAATCCTTAGACCAAATCATACCCAATCATATAATTAGTACCCCTTACCCTAAACAGAATCCTCTATGCTAGATATTGGAAATCATACGATTAGGTTCAATACTACTCGTATCCTAATACACAACTAGTAAGATGCCTAATCGTACCCTAGATAGAATACATCCAAACCACACTAGTTTTTATACGAGTGGAGAGACCCTAAACCATACCATATTATATGAAAAGTACCTACAAGTTGTATGATGTCTAGTGAGCTCAAAATCAAGAATTTTTAAGGGTGAAAAGTCAAGGTGTTTCAGGTTGTCTCTAAAATTAAGTCAAAGGGGTAAAATATTGATCCAAATATAATTTGTTCTTAAAAAAGTAATTTACTTGAAAATATTTGTTTAATTTTGTTAAACTAAGAAGCTTCAGATTAAATTGGTTGATAACTCATTTCAAATTTTAATTTAATTTTAGGCAATTTATTGAATTTGATCATAGTTGAAACAATTTGGCCACAATTTTATTGTAATTGGCCAATTAATTTTCAATATGGTTCAAATTTAATAAAAACTATCTGAAATTATAATTTTTTTGACTATTTATTAAATAACTTAGTTTTAAACCTCAATCCCAAAATTATAACAATCCATCCACCCCAGCCCAAATAAATCAATAACTCAAGCATATCAGCCCAATATAATACCCAATCCATAACCTATAACCTACCAGCCCGGCCCCATTTTCTTTCTCCTTATACTCAGCCCAATATCTCATATACCCCTTCTCTTACTCTGTTAGCAGTATAAAAATTTCAATGACGTACAAACAACCGACCAACCACCGTGACAAACATCAAATAATATCAATAATAACCCAGCTAACAATGGTATTAACAACTTCAAAAACTGTCGCAAAAACTTTAATTAACAACATTATCAATAGCACGCACAATGACGGTAACAATAATTGCACACAATAGCTGCATTAATAGTCAACAACATACAACAAATCAACTATACAAAAACCCTAGTCGCCTCCCTTTTTTTACAATTTTACCCTTCCATACAACCATTTACGACTAGAAATCACATGGCTTTCATCATTTTAAGACTGAGATTCACTATTTTGGGAAAGAAGTTAGTTCCCAACGAATCTCCTCAATTCAATATAATTCTCGAATAAAGACTATTAATGGTCTTTGTCTCACTACGAATTTCAAAAACTTAAGAAAAGAATTTCAAATTTGGATTTGAAATCCATCAGAAACCCTATCACCCCCAACTATTTCCTTATAAAAAGATATTGGGGGATAGAGGTAAAGAGAGGGATTTTGGGAAAAATTTTAAAGATTCTAGGGGCGCATGATCCTAATCTTACGTAACCAAAATTCTTAAGGAACACTCATAAATGAATCAAATTTGATGACCTCGTTGGATTTCCATTGATTGAAATCGAGTCTAAGTGGTGGAAGTTATATTGTTAAGCCCGTTTATCTCCATTCACTGCTCGAAAATAGGTGAACACTTTATTTTAATTGTATTTTTTCTTCAAACTTGTATATCATAAATATGGAATCTTGCAATAATTATGAGAGTAGACTAGTCTGGTTGCATTACTGTTAGTATACTGGTATGTGGATTGTTTTGAGTTTTATGAAAGAAGTATTGCTCAATAGTATGTCATGCTCGTAAAATGCCAAGAACGTCATTTTGATTTTTGTATGTTTTTTTTTGAGTTTGTTTTAAAGAAGATTCGAATTAAGACATTGGTTATATGATGTTCAGCTATGTAATCTAAGTTTAACATTCTTAGCCTTATTTTCCCTCTTATTCAATTGATGTGTGATCTGTCATTAACTTTAGAGGGGAAAATATTAGTTAAAGGGATTGAGTTTCATATTTATTACTATGTAGTTTCAAAGTAAAAGAGTCCGATTTTTGAAGCGGTCTTTGAATAAGTGAAGAGCTGCTATCTTGCGCAATTTCTCTAAACCGATTCATTGATATCACTTGTGAGTTTAATATGACATTGAGGTATTTGGAAGTGTTTTATTCTATTTAAAATAGAGGTTTTCTTTATGCAATATATGGCCTCTTGTTGAAACTATTAGACTGGGAACTACTTTTCTTTTTGCTTGTTGTAATAAGGTTAGGTATCAAATTTCTTTTGTTTGAAACCAAGACATATTCCTTGAAATGGTAAACTGCCTATGTTAACTCATTCATAAAAACTTAGTCATACACCAAATTCATGTCAACATATATTTTTGTTTCACTTTTTTATCATCTAATTATGATACATTTTGCCTAGTTTATTAATTAAATTTGCTAAAGTATATTTCTTAGATGTAAAATATATTAAATAAATGTGAAAAAAAGTCATAATTTGAGTTGTAATTACGCATTATGATTTGTGCCTCATGGTGAACAAAGGTGCTTTAGTTTTATTGTTTTTTCTTTTAGTTATTTCTTATCCTTATTGCGTACTTTTATGGATACTAATCCTTAGGGTTTTATCTCTTGTGCATGAACTTGTTTGAGCATTTTTGGACTCTTTCCTTGCATCCTCATTGGGTATTACCCAACATCGAGTGAAAACTCAAGTCCAAGTCCTAAGAATACTGTTATTGCAATGGTATACAATGATATACGCATCAGGGAAGCTGATGTACGAGTGATATACCCTGAATATGAAAAAAAGAAAGCTGATTATGCATATGGAGAACTAAAGTTATGTGTATATGATTGAAAAATAGTTATATATACACTGGATATACAAAAAGCCCACAGGGAAAAGAGCCGTGGTATACACTTCAGAAAAAATGGACTCAAAGTCCATAATTCAAAGTCCAAAAGCTGGACAACTTTATTGATAGGCCAATTAAGGGCCCAACTTCAATTCTTGTATTTATTTTTTATAGCTTATAATTTATCCTTGTTTATTTGTATTAACTAATACTTTAAATTAATTAATCTAGACAAATCCCCTAAGGCATTGCCATTTTATTTTATCTTAGTTTTCTTTTACTTATTTTTTCATTTTTTCACCTAATTTGTCTTGTTTAAAAACGTATTAAATTAGTTCCTTCGATTTTCTCCTTAAAATAAGTCTTTAAAAGTGAGTATTTTATTTTAAGATGACATTTATTTTGTTCATATGATTAATAGTTTATTTGAATTAAAGTAATTTTCTCCGAACCTAAGAAGCTAATCTCCAAATCTAAGAAACTAATTTATCTTGAATATCAACTTTTCAAAAAATTAGCAAAGCACTTTTAATTTAATACTCTCTTAATATTTTTTCAAAAGTATTATCTATAACACAATCGACTTTTCTATAATAATTAATAATAAGAAAAAAATTTCATAATTTTCTTCTTTTACAAAAGCAAAATTCATTTTCCTCTTAAGTCCAAAAAATTGCAATTTAGTTTAATTCAAGTAGTATATTTCTCATTTGAATGAATAAATGCTATTTTAAATACGTAAATAAATAATTTGTAGTATTTTTATAAAATCAACCTTTTTCAAAGTTAGTCAATTTTATGTTAGCAAAAAAAAAAAGTTTGGTAAACGATTTTTAAACGGATGCTCCTAAGTTTCTTAAAAACCTTCTTAAGGTGTTAATTGAACCCTTACTAAGTTTCTCCTATTTCAAAGATTCGTCTCTATTTTTAAATCTTTAAAATCTCTTTAAGTTTTCTTGATATTTTTTTTTATAAAAATCAAGTGGTGACTCTGTGAATTTTTAAAATTAGTTTGAAATATTCTTGAATATTTTTTGAAATATTTTGAAAATTCAAAACTATTTTCTCACCAAAAGAAACTCAAAATAGATAAAACAAGAGTTCTCTAAATGTGAGTTTTGGTTGGAGTCTGTTTCTTTATTGGGTCATGTGTTGACTAAGGAGGGTATTATGGTTGACCCAGCCAAGGTTTCAGCAGTTCGTGATTGGGCTAGACCTATTTTTCCTATCGAGATTCAGAGTTTTATCGGCTTAGTCGGTATCAATATTTTGTTGAGGGTTTTCATCCATTGCAGCTCCATTGACCAAGTTGACCTAGAAGAAGATTTCTTTTTAGTGGTCTGATGCTTGTGAGGTGAGATTTCAAAAGCTCAAGGATTTGTTGACTTCAGCTCCTATCTTGACTTTGCCCAAGAAGGGTATGGATTTTATCGTCTTTTATGATACTTCAGGTGTTAGGCTAGGTGTTGTGTTGATGTAGGAGGGTTAAGGTGATTGCTTATACATCTCGTTAGTTGAAGCCATATGAGAGAAATTATCCTACCCATGATTTAGAGTTATGCATAGTTATGTTTGCCTTGAAGATGTAGAGGCACTACTTGTATGGAGTCCGTTGTGAGATCTTTGTAGATCATCATAGCCTTTAACACTTATTCACCCAGTGAGATCTTAATATGAGGCAACAATGTTGGCTTGAATTGCTTAAGAATTATAACTTAACTATTCCTTACCATCCAGGCTAATGTGGTTGCAGATGCCTTGAGCTGAAAGTCGGCTAGCATGGGTATCTTGGCATATTTTTTGACCCAGGAGAGGACTTTAGCCATAGAGGTTCAGTCTTTATGTAATCACATGGTTAGACTTGATATTTTGACACCTAGGCATGTTTTGGCATTTGTGAAGGACAAATCTTCTTTGATGGAACAGATTCGAGCTCATCAGTTTGAGGATGTTGTAATGAGGTTGATTCTAGATAAGGTATTAAGTAGGAGTCTAAAGAAGCTTCACTTGATTCAGATAGAGTTTTAAGGATTTGGGGATGAGTCTGTGTGCTGAGATTGGGTGATTGAATTAGGTTGATCTTGGAGGAGGCCCATTATTTCAGTTATTCTATCAATCTAGGTATGACTAAGATGTATCATGATTTGAGATAACATTACTGGTAGAGTGGTATAAGGTGAGATATGGCAAATTTTTTAACTCATTGCCTATGTTGTCAGCAGGTGAAGGCCGAGCATATGAGGCCTGGTGTGTTGCTTCAGAGGTTATCCATTCCTGAGTGAAAGTGGGAATTGATCTCCATGGACTTTAAGACTAGTTTGGCTCATACATTTCATAGTTCTGATAGTGTTTGGGTTATCGTGGATCGATTAACCAAGTGAGATCACTTTATTCTTGTTTAGGTCTCATTCAGTGCTTAGAGGTTGGCCCGTATCTACATTTGTGAGATTGTGCATCTGCATGGTGTGCCAATGTCCATTATTTCATATTGAGGTTCTATGTTCACATCTCACTTTTAGAAGAATTTTCAAGATAAGTTGGGTACTCACATTGATTTTAGCACATCGTTTTACCCCAGACTGATGGCTAGTTAGAGTGGACTATCTAGATTTTGGAGGATATGCTCCGTATGTGCGTGCTGGATTTTGGTGGTCAGTGGGAGTAATATTTGGCTTTAGCTGAGTTTGCATATAACAAAAACTACCATTCCAGTATCGACATGTCTCCCTTTAAGGCATTGTATGGTAGGCGTTGTGATCCCCAGTAGGTTGGTTTAATGTTTCAAAGATGATACCCTAAGGTATAGACTTACTTTGTGAGTCTTTGGATAGAGTCGAGGTTATTCCGGATAGACTTAGAGCGGCTTAGAGTAGACAGAAGTGTTATGTTGATTGTAGACTTCATTCCTTGTTATTTGGTGTTAGTGATCATGTCTTTCTTTGAGTTTTACCTATGAAGGGTGTGATGAGGTTTGGGAAGAGGGGCAAGCTTAGCCCTAGGTATATTAGCCTATTTAAGATTCTTTGGAATATTGGTGATATAGCTTATAAGTTGGCTTTTACCTCCTGATCTATCAGTTGTTCATGTTTCTATGCTTTGTCGCTATATTCCATATGAGTCTAATGTCATTAAGGGGGATTCGGTTTAGTTAAATGAGCGATTGTCCTTTGTTAAGGAGTTAGTCTCTATTTTGGCTAAAGATGTTAGGAGGTTGCGCTCTAAAGTTATCCGCGTGGTTAAGGTTCAGTGGTGACATCGACCTATAGATGAGGCTACTTAGGAGGTTGAGTCTAATATGTGTAATTCTAATCTCCATCTCTTCATTGATTCAGGTATTTCTTTGCCTTACTTCGAGAATGAACTAGAGTTTTTAGAGGTGGATGATGGAACGATCAACTTTGTGATGAAATATATGAATTGTATATTTTTGTATGATTTGACTATTTTACCCCTCCCCATAGTTGCATTATGATATTTTTTGGGGTGTGGGGGTGGCATGGTTTCCGATGCATTTTGGTACCATTTATGCGATACTGTGATTTTTGATGGCTCTGAGAGCCTTATTTTGGACTTGTATAGATATCTTTTAATCCATGTGATGAATGGCTGAACGAACTGCTCCAACAACTTTTGAATATTAATTTTAGGCTAGGTAGGCCTTTAGTTTGGGTCCCGGTGCACCCGAGCTCATTTCGACCTGTTTATCGAAAAGTTAAAAAATTAGAATATGGTTGTGGGACCCATATTTGGTTGAAAAAACTTTGGATAAAAAATTTGACTTTGCCATCATATCTAGAATGTCAATTTTAGGGCTGTAACATATTTGGTGTGATTTTACGGCTTTTAGATCTCATTTCGATCCTAGGTTTGGAAAATTATGATTTCGAGTTTCGGGGTCAACTCTGTGAAAATAATATTTTCTTTTAAAATTTGAACGCGTTCAAACTATCAAATTTAGTGTGGTTGAATAGTTCGTTTGCATTGATCAGACTCCGAACGAATTTAGGACATCCCTTCAGTGACTAGATCAAACTAAAAAAATAATGTTTTTTAGCTGGTGCATAGTATAAAAAACAGCTTTTTACCCTTTTTTTGTCCATTTTGTCCATTATTTCACCTTGCCTCTTGAGAGTTATACCCTAAAATATTGTGAGAGCTTGAAAGTGAAACTTGTGGGAGATTGAGAAGCTAGATTAACTTTTATTTCTTGATTCTCTTATGGATTTAATGTAAGAATTCAATATTTTCTTAATAATTTCTTAATTAAGTTTTCAAAACCCCAAAAATCTTAGGGCTTGATTTTAAATCCCAAATTTACTTCTTTTCACTTCAATGATATTTTAATCTCATAATTACTAGTTTTTAATCAATTTAACCTTCAAAATAACTCTGATTCTTGATTTTAAATCAGATTTTTAAAGATTTTACCCAGTAAAGTTTTAAAAGGTTTTTTCTTTGATTTGAACCTTGTTTTTCACTCAACTTGGCTTGGATTTTTAGCTTTAGGTTCCTAAAAATATGGGGAACACATTTTTGAAATAAAGTTATGATTTTGCCCTTTTTTTAAAAAACCCATTTTGGAGGTTCGTTTTGACCCAAACCAAAGTAGTAAGTATGGGTGTTGTTGGTTTGATTTTGACACATAGATTTCATATCTGATATTTTAGTGGAGTTTGAGATCATCTGTAAAAAGCAAGGTCTCGAGTTAAAAGTTTAGTGGACCGATTTTGGCTTTTGAGGTAGGTTATGGCTTAACTCTTTTAGACTGGGTTGGGTGGTAAATGATATTACAAAATACATTTTAAGGGTGGGAATTAATCATGAAAAATGGTTATTAATATGTTGTGCCCGTGTAGGGTTCTATGTATAATGTAATTGATGAAATTGAGATATTGTGTGATTTGTGTGACCGTGTGGGTTCCTACGTGATGTTGATAGCCTTGAATATATGTGAATAATTGTATTGTGTTGTTTAAATAATATGGTCCCATTGGTGTTGTGATATATTCATACTTGTTGTTATATGAGATATGTGAAAATTCATGGATGAAACAAAAATAATGAGTGAATATTGGTTTACGTGGTTGTGAAAATGAATAATTGTGGTTGGTTGTGGAACTCTATCATTGTGATTGGCGTTGGAAATACTCATTGTGATTGGTTGTGAGCATTACATCCACATATCATACTCATTCATGAAACATTAGTATCACCGTGGAAACACCTTTTATAAAACCCTCCCCAAGGGAAGTGCTAAGGAGGAGATATTGTAACACCTTATAATACCTTTTCTGAGGGATGTGCCAAAAAGGATATATGATATATGTTGATTGTATATGGGTTGATGAACCTCTCTCCTCTCATGGGTCTTGCGTAGTAAGGCTTGCCTCCGTAGGTGTATACAAGGATTATGCGAGGATTCCGGAGGTTGTGTGATGACCTTGTGCATTATCATCATCATTATCATATACATTTCACTTATTTTATTGTGTTTAAGTTGTGTTGTATTGCCATATTAACTTGTCATTTATGTATTTGGCTTACCTTTCTTACTTGTATTTAATTATCTTGTATCTACATGTTCTCCTTTGTTCTACTTATATGTGACATAATGCATACCTGTGTTCTATCATGGTGTTTTGTTGTAATATATGTGATATATTAGAACTCTTAGTTCAAGCAGTGTGGACTACCATTGCGGGATATTTTTTGATTGCGGGTAACGTGCTCTTAGTGTGTAGTCTGTATGCTTTATTTTCTACTTTGCTTAGTCGGACTATAATACCTAATGAGTACAAGTAGACCATACTCACTCCTACTTCACCCTTTTAGTGCAACTTCAGGTTTGGGTGTACCTCAAATTAGTTGATTTTCGGGCATCTCCAGATTACTCAATGTAGCGGTTGAACATCATACGTCTAGAGTTCACTTCTATCTTTCTGTATTAGTTATGTCTTATCAGTATTCGAAGATAGATATTATTCCTTTGTAGTTATTTTTTTGATGTATTTGAATCCTGGATTGTATTGTGGTTCTTACACTATTGACACCTGATTTTGGGCATGATTCATATTTTTGATAAGTTCTTTCCACATTGTTTTAATTAATTGTATGGTTTGGCTTCATTCTAGAAGCCCTACCTTGGGCATTTGTATTTTTCTTTTTTCTTTTTGTATCACTTCGGGTGATAGGCTTACTTGTCAACGTACGCTACGACAAGTGCCATCATGATCCTTATTTTTGGGTCTTGATAGAATACTAAATTGTTATTAAATTTTTGTTCTTGATCATAAATTAGGTATACAATTATCTTTGAGATTTCGAACTTCTTCATAATCTACCCTTTATAAATTTTTCCTTAGACACATTGTCGATTGTTATTATTTTTATTATTATTTGCATTATGTTCAAACTTTAAGATAACATACATTTTCTTAATTTGTCTACCCTTAATTTGATAGTTTTCTCTATGAATACCAACCTATATTAGTTAAATTTTTCACTTCATTAAGTGTTTTGGAAAGTTTTATTTACAAAAGGTGTCATGCGTTTTGGTAGGATTTTATAGTTCTCTATAAAATTGTGAGAAGAGTTGGAAAGATGTTTAGTGAGTTTAATGTGTCATCGGAGATGTACAAGGTACATTTTGTGTTTCAGATGTCTATACTGAACTTGTATACCTTGATCCTTCTCTCTCTCCCCCTCTCGTTTGGGTTAAAAATAGTCAAAGGCAACAACTTTATTAAAATAAATAAAACATTCAATCAAAAAGCCACAACCAAAAATTACTTGGTATGGCCCCTGTAGTGGGTGACTTTGCTTTTTTATCCCTTAGAAGGAAAGCCTTTGAAGACTAGTCTTCCTTCCTTTTGTTTTATGTATAGTACAAGTATATTTTTACCCCTCTACGCATATGTTTTTATGTCTTTCATGCTCATTTCTCTCTCAAATTCTATTTTTATTTCTTCTTTTTTTCTCTTTTCAAATTTTCCTTGATTTTTCTTTTTTTTTCTTGTTTTAATTTATTTGTCTCAACCTTTGTTTTTCTCAAACATTATTTATTTTTCATTTCTACTGTTATTTTGCTTTTTTTAATTCATTTGTCACAACATTTATTTTTTTTGTTTATCTTTTCTTTTTCTTTTTAAAATCTTTCTCAAACTTTATTTTTATTTTTTTCTTGTCACTTTTGTTATTTTCAATCTTTAATTTTTTCTTTCTGTTTTTAAAATTTTATTCTTCTCTTTTTTCTTTCGTTGTAACCTTAATTTTTTTTCTTTTTTTCTCAATTTCTTTTTAATCTCCTTTTTTCTTCTCTTTTTTCTTTTTTCTCAACTGATATTATATTATGCTAATGAATAGAAAATCGGGCAATCCATTAAAAGAATCTTCTTTCTTTGACATCAAAGTAATTTAAGGGTGTGACTTACAGTTTGGAAGTCCTTTGGAATAAGTCTTGCCTCTAAGACAAGAGTTATAGAATATTTAATAAATCGATACAATATAGTAGTATCAAATCTTGCCCATAGGCATAACTTGTTGTTTGAAGTCCTTGGATTATGTCTGGCCTCTGACATAAGAATTGTAGATCATCTCATCAAGACACAAAGTGGTAGTGTCAACTCTTGCACATGGAGCGCAACTTGTTGTTTGAAAGTCCTTGAGCTAAGTCTTGCCTCTAAGGAAAGAGTTATAAAGCATCTCATAAATCAAAACACAGTGTGGTAGTATCAACTTTTGCCCATGGAGCATAACTTTTTTTTTGAGAGTCCTTGAGCTAAGTCTTTCCTCTAGGACAAAAGTTATAGAGCATCTCATAAATTAAGACACAATGTGGTAGTGTCAACTCTTGCCCATAGGGCGTAACTTGTTGTTTGAAAGTCCTTGGGGTAAGTCTTGCCTCTAGGGAAAGAGTTAAAGAACATCTCATAAACTAAAACATAATGTGGTAGTGTCAACTCTTTTCGACGGGGCATAACTTGTTGCTTAAAAGTTCTTGGGCTAATTCTTTCCTCTAGGGAAAAAGTTATAGAACATCTCATATGATACGGGACAAATGGCCATCTTATCTTTTGATGACATCTTTGGAGGCCAACATATAGAGGCTTAAGACTTGGTCACCTCAAGAATACAAGAACATGCAAGGAGGACCCGTTTTGAGCATAACTTAAAGCAATCTCACGTGCGAAAGATTTCTTGGAGCATTTAAGATTGAGAACTCACGGTTTCGGACCTTAATTAAGGGTATTTTGGACATTACACATGGTGTATTTACACACTATGGCCACACTTATCATTAAGGGCAAAGTGGTCTTTTTTTCTTCTTTTGTAATACACTATAAATAGATCTTTTTAGATCATTTCTTGGAAGATTTTGAATGATGAAGAATTGAATGACACATCTTCTCTCTTTTGAGATGTAACACCCTTAGTTGTATGGCTTGGAAAAGCCATCCTTAGCATCGGGCTTGGAAAAGCCAATATTGATCTTTGCTTGGAAACGGTAGATCTTGAGGTGAGTTCATTCCCTTGGTGGTCACCGTAAGAGTGTGGTTTTGATTTTTTCATTCATTAGGGGTTAGTGTTGAAATACACTTGGTTCTTAATCTTGTAATAATCTTGGTCTCACTATCTATCTTTATTTTCTATGCAATTTCGCTTGTGTTTGTGTTGAATCCGTGACTTGTTTCATCTTGTGTCATTGTTGCTGTTTTGGTGTTAAAATACACCTTGTATCTTGTAATCCTTGTGCTGTTATTATTGGCCGAAAATGGCTCTCAAAGGGGTCCTCGGGTTCTAGTTGATTTGTGGACTATTTTGAGTAGTTTTTGAGCCTTCTCTTTTCTTTCCCATATCATTTGGTATCAGAGCATGTCTTGATCTTGTTCCCACAAGATCAATCTTGGTCTTGTCAACTTGAAAATTAAAAAAAAGGTGTTAGAAAAACCGAAAATCTCAAAAAAAGAAATCTATCCCCTTTTAGTGTTTAGCTGAAATTTGAGAATTAGATTTAGGAGATTATAGTGTGTTTTGTTTATTTCTAGTGTTAGGTTCTTGTTCCCTAACACTAAGTGAGTCTAGATCTTGAATTTGAGCTTAATCCGGGTGGTTTTGAGTTGTTCACCATTGTTGAGTTTAAGATTGAAGAAACTAGTAAGGTGAAGCTCGAAATTGGAAGGGTTGTTGTTAATATTGTGGTGTGTAAAATGCATGGTTGTGTTGTGGAGTTTAACATGAGCAAAAGGAATCCGAAATCATTCAATTTGGAGTTTATTTGGTTTAGTTTCAATATTTTGAGTGCACTTGTTATTCTTCATGTTCATCATTTATTGTTGAACAAGAACATTCAATAGGTGTGGTTTGATCTTAAAGAGTGGAGAAAAGAGTGTAGTCTTTTGTAGTCTTGAAACACATACCAAGACAAACAAAAGAGGAAAGGAGACAAAGGCTTTCAAAAAGGTGTCTTGCCAAAAAGGTGCAAGGAAAGTCAAAGTCTTTTGAAAAAGGCTCTAAGTCTTGTGCCTTCCCTTCTTTAGCTGATTTTTCACTCTCCCAAATTAAAAATTTGACCAATCCAAATTGGAAACTGCCATGTCATCAAAATTGCCATGTCACCAAGCTGCCACATCATCTAAGTGCCACGTCATCAATGTTCCAAAAAAACTTGAAGCTCAAATTTCAGATTTTAAAGTTTCTTTTCTTTGTTTCGTTAGTTTCATTTCTTGATTCTAGTACTAATTAGCAACTAGTAATCTTCTACGAGATTGTGAATTAGTTTTTGAATCCATTTTTGTCGTGTCTTCATTATTTGTGTGCTTTTCTCATTTTTAATTCGTCGTAACTTTTTGTTTCAAGTTCGTAAGTAGAATTTTTTATTTTGTGTCTTGAGTAGATCAAACAAGAATCTGTTCCGGCCACCAAGTAGAATTGACATCCTATTGACAACCGGAGTATAAGCAACTTTTAATATTCGCCGCTCCAATTGTGAGAATCACAAAGGTGAGTATATACGAGTGTTGGTGAGGAGCTTTACTACTAATATTATTTGTTCATTTTGTAGGGTTAAAGGGTGATATAAGGGGAACATGACTTCGATAGCCGGGGATTATTGTGACTACAATGTTGGAGACTATGATTGTAGTGAGAGTTTTTATGGCTACGAAGTTGAGGGATATTGTGGAGGCTATGAAAATAGCCATGATCAAAACATAGGCAGATTTGAAAGTTACTGTTTTGAGGGAGAAAATGAGGTGAATGAAGTGCTTAGTGATTATGGTGACTTTGGAGATGATGTAGGACCTCGTGATGGATCTAATGATAAAGTTGGGATATGTGAGGAGTCTTGCACTCCCCACTCCGAACCTAGATTTGGTGTTAGGTATAACACTTTCATTCTCAAATCTTATGAGAGCTATGAAGAGAGTACACGTGAGGAATGTGAAGATTCATATTCTCCACCTTATAGTACTTCTTATCAAGGTCGATATAGTGTGAATGGTTATACTAGCTATAGTGGAGGTTGTCCAATGAGAAGAAGATGGTATGCATCTCCAAAACCGAGTGGTACTCATATGCTTTACAATGTTGATCCGAGAAGGAGTGTACACTCCGGAAAGGTGACCATTTGTGGGATACCGGGCTGCCTCGTTGTGTTAAATCATAGGTACTATAGAAACTACATTGTTCCATCCATGGTTGATTACTTGGGGTTATTTTCCGATCCTTTACTTGTTCCGTACTTCTTGGATAGGTTTAAGGTTACCGAGAGGGTAAAAGTTGTCTTCTCCTAATTTAATTACCTTGAGGATGTATGGTGTGATGTTTTTCCCATAACCTATGGTCATGTGAACTTGGGCGCCGATTGGGTTGCAGAACATAAAGTTCTAAATATGCAAAATTGGCCTAATATTGTAAGAGACCGATAGGGAAATTGCCTCAAGACGTACATTCTGGCTGGGCCACAAAAAAAAGTTCCTACCTACTCCAATTCGAATTATTATGAGAGACAAAAGATTGAGAGGAGTAAGGGAGTGAAAGATGGTAATTCGAGAGTGGAAAAATGAGAGGTTGTGTTGAGTGAAGTGAGGGGATTACCACCAAATCGTTCTAACTTTAGTTGTCCTTCTATTTCTATGGACATTTGTGTAGGTACCAACATGGAAAGCGAAGGCGACCAATTGCAAAAGAAAGTTTTTGCCCAAGCTTATGGAGGACCTTTACCTCACTGCAAGAAAGAGTCTACTCAAAGTCTTCAAGGTAAAATAGCTAACTCTTACACTTTAATACATGTGAATGATAATTGTATGGCTAGTAATCCATTGAGTGTGAGTAGTAGCTTACTTATTTATGAGTCTAATGATTTTTTGCGTCTTGTTGATGATGTACATATTGTGAGTGTGGATATACTAGTTGATCCTATTGATGAAGAAATTGACTCCTCTTGTGAGATCAATTTATGTCCACCTAGTGTTGACGCCTATATGTTGAATGAAAGTACATCATCTTGTGTAATGGGTGTTGATCAACTTGTTTGTGAAAACTGCCACCACTTGAGTATGTGTGTGATGTGCTTACTAGGACTCAAGTGAGTGAAGTATTTAAAAATGTTGGTCAACAAAGTAAGAATGAACCTGAGAGCTCTTCTTGGGTTAATATTGTGTTTGAGGTAGATCACACTTTTTTTAGGTAGAATGTCTTGTTTGAAGATGATTTAAACACTCCTAATGAACCTAGTGGTGAAAATGATGGTATAACTTGCCTTGGAAGCTATAGCCTATATGCTAACCAACTATGGTGTGACAACATTCCTCCTAAAGGGGGAAATCTCTTCTTGGAAGATGAGAGTACTCTTAAGGGTAAGGAATGTGTAGTTGCGGAAGCTACTTCTTCTTCTACTTTGTGTGATTTCATTGTTGAGAGTACTCATGGTGATTATTAGGAAACTAGTAGTGAGTACACACATGAGAGCACCTTAGTAGAAGTCGATTTGAGTGATACCTTTCTCTACTCTTTATTTACTTTGGATGATATATATGTTATTATAGAGAATATGTCATTTAGTTTGGGTGTAGACTACGGGAAAAGAAAGTGTTGTCGAGACCCGTGTCTATGGCCACTTTTTCCATTTGACCCCGGTGCCAAATTTAGAAATGGTGATGTTGGTGCACCAAACTTGTTGCTTGGTCTGCATGACAAGCAAAGTGTCACTCTTGATGTATCATATAACCAAATCCTTTGTACATCTTTTATTCAGTTTTTAATATTCCTTTCAAAGGATTCTTGGTTATATTGCAAATATGTGCAACTTTGGCATGTTGAGATGATTTATTATGCTAACCCTAACCCTCATGCCATGAGAAGTTTGTATTTGTTTGTCCTCTCTTTGGTTTTGTAAGGTTTGGATTCGAGGTCGAATCCTTTTCAAGAAGAGGACGATGATACGGAATAAATGGCTATCTTATCTTTTGATGACATCTTTGGAGGCCAACATATAGAGGCTTAAGACTTGGTCACCTCAAGAATACAAGAACATGCATGGAGGACCCATTTTGAGCATAACTTAAAGCAATCTAGCGTGTAGAAGATTGCTTGGAGCATTTTAGTTTGAGGACTCACGATTTTGGTCCTTAATTAAGGGCATTTTGGACATTACTCATGGTATATTTACAAACATGGCCGCACCTATCATTAAGGGCAAAGTGGTCTTTTTGTCTTCTTTTGTAATACACTATATATAGATCTTTTTAGCTCATTTCTAGGGAGATTTTGAATGACGAAGAATTGAATGACATATTTTCTCTCTTTTGAGAGTGTAACACCCTTAGTTGTAGGGCTTGGAAAAGCCATCCTTAGAATAGGGCTTGGAAAAGCCAATATTGATCTTTGCTTGGAAACAGTAGATCTTGAGGTGAGTTCATTCCCTTGGTGGTCACAGTAAGAGTGTGGTTTTGATTTTTTCATTCATTAGGGGTTAGTGTTGAAATACACTTGGTTCTTAATCTTGTAATAATCTTGGTCTTACTATCTATCTTTATTTTCTATGCAATTTTGCTTGTGTTTTTGTTGAATCCGTGACTTGTTTCATCGTGTATCATTGTTGCTGTTTTTGTTTTAAAATACACCTTGTATCTTGTAATCCTTGTGTTGTTATTGTTGGCTGAAAATTGCTCTCAAAGGGGTCCTCGGGTTCTAGTTGATTTGTGAACTATTTCGAGTAGTTTTTGAGCCCTCTCTTGTCTTTCCCGTATCATCATAAGTCAAAACATAATGTGGTAGTGTCAAATCTTGCCTATAGGGCAAAATTTCTCGTTTGAAAGCCCTTGGTCTAAGTCTCTCCTCTTAGACAAGAGTTATAAAGTAGCTTATAAATCAAGACACAATGTGGTAGTGCCAACTCTTGCCGTGAGGCGTAACTTCTTGTTTAAAGTCCTTGCGCTAAGTCTTGCTCCCAATATAAGAGTAATAGAGCATCTCATAAGTCAAAATACAATGTGGTAGCGTCAACTCTTGCCATTATATGTAACTTATTATTTGAAAATACTTGGGATAAGTCTTGCCTTAAAGGTAAGAGTTATAAAACATCTCATAAATCAAGACAAAATGAGGTAGTGTCAACTCTTGCCTGTGGGGGCGTAACTTGTTGTTTGAAAGTCCTTGGGATAAGTTATGCCTGTAAGGCAAGAGTTATAGAGCATGTCATAAATCAAGACACAATGTGGTGGTGCCAGCTCTTGCCCGCGGGGCGGAACTTATTGTTAGAAAGCCATTAGTCTAAGTCTTGCCTCTAAGACAAGAGTTATAGAACACCTCATAACTAAAAACACAATGGGTAGTGTCAACATTTGCCCATAGGACATAACTTATTGTTTGAAAGTCACTGGGACAAGTCTTGCCTCTGAGGCAAGATTTATAAAACATCTTAAATCAAGACACAACATGGTAGGGTCAATTCTTACTCTTGGGATGTAACTTGTTGTTTTGAAGGAATCGAAGAAAAGAACAAAAAAAGAAAAAGAAAAATAACAATGGTTGAGGAACAAGAAAAAAATATTTTTTTTAAATAAAAATAAAAATTATTGAAAATAAAAATAAGAAAAAATGAGTTGAGAGGGTAAAAGAGAAAAAATAAAGGTTGAGGAAAAAACCAAAGAAAGAAAAGACAAATGAAAAAAAAGTTGAGAAAATAAAAAAAATAGAAACCAATGAAAACTAAAAAGGAGAAAAAATATTTAAAAAATAAAAGCTGAGAGGAGAAAGGAAGAACATAAAGATTAAGAAACACAAGAAAATGAAAAAAAAAATGAGAAAAGAAAAAATAAAAATCAAAGTAAAATTTAAAATATAAAAATAGAAGCTTAAAGATAAATTAGAATGGAGAATTGTTCAAAAATATTTGAGGTATAAAGGGAGAAATAAATAGTTATTCTATACATAAAAAGAAAGGAAGACTAGTTTTGTAGGACTTTTCTTATGAGGGACCCAAAAAAGCACCCATTATGAGGGCCATTTATGTAGTTTACAAGTCTAGGCTCAATAGATGGCCCAGAAAGAAAAAAAATTAAAGGATACAAATCTTCAGATTGAATTCCATTTAGGAAACTCCTAACCCTTCTCTCCTCCAAACTCTCTCTTTCTTCGTCTATCCGCTATCTATAGCTTCGTTGTAGACACGAAAGTACTGCTTCAATAGAGGTAAGCTAACTATAGGATAGCCCCGATTTGAAGCTACATCATAGACACCAAAGGTACTGCTTCAATGGAGGTAAATGTATAAATATAGGTAACTCCTAACTTTGCGAGTCTTTGGACAGTTGTGTTCATGAACTTTATTTTCTCCTCAATTAATTGATCAGAAGCTTTTATGAGTCGTAGTATGAGGGTATGAGTCGTATGATGATGACTCGTACTAATCAAGACGTAGTAGTTAACAAATTTCCTCCAAAACCATGAATCACTCAGTATGAGTCATGAGATCAAGGTATAAATTATACCACAACTCCTAGAGCCCCAATTTAGAACCTATTCAATTTGGTCCCAAAAACTACAAGTCATAGCCACAACTCGTGGTATCAATATATGGGTCATACTGTTGATCCATACTTACTGAATCAAAATGACCCTATGGTCCCAGGAGTACTAGACTATGTATGACTCATAGTTTCATGGTACGAGTCATACCATTGACTCGTAGGACACAATCCCAAAATTTTAATTATTGTAAAGTGGTGAAATGGTCTTTTCGCATTGTTTTAAGACTAAGACTACCATTATTTAAAGTTTTTCGAAGGGGGATTAAAGGTAAACTAGCCTACTTATCCTTTGTTCTCACATATTCACATTCCAGGAAATAAAAAAAGAGAATATTCAAGTCTTTCAAGATCTAAACCTAGGGTTCATCTCCAAGCTCAAATAATCCAAGCTCTAGTTCGAGAATCTTCAGTGTCCAAGAATGTGGGGTTTTAATGAGGTTTCTCTTTCACTCTCATGCCCAAATTCTGAACTTTCAGTTATAGTTTCATGAATTTGTGATTTATGGGTTTTACCTAACTTTATGATTTTGGTCGGATTTCATTATTCACAGGTTCCTTGTTATTATTACTCTTATAAAATACATGTAACAACCCTTGTTTGATTTTTACCTTTTTTCTATTTTAAATATTGTGCCCTTCTCTACAGTTATTATATATCATTTATGACTTGTGGGGATGGTTGGCATGGTCCCCTTATCATTCGAGAGTGATTTCAGTAATTTTGACTGGACTTATAAGTAATTAATTTGAATTCGATCAATAATTATGATCCGAGCATTAAATGGTGATTTTGTTTGTTCAATTATATCCAGAATATCGATTTTTGGATTAGTAGCATGGTTGATTTGGGTTAAGATCCCTTGTATCGAGTTTTAACCTATGAGATGAAAAATAAATAAATTTAGCTTAAAGGGGTCCTAGGGTTTAATTTATTGAAAGCATTGCCTAAAGGGGTCCTAGGGGCTAACTTATTGAAAGCATTCTCTGTTGATAAATCTGATAGTTTCTTTGAGTACAAAAGTTTGAAATTAGCCTACTAGTATTATTGGTTTATTTCTATGGGCCTCGACCAAATCCCAAGGGTCCATTTTGAAGATTTGGATAATTTTCTTAGCTGTCAAACTACTGTAACCATAATTCCTTCTTCACTTTTGTGGGAGCCTCCTCGTGTTCATAGAGAATAATTCTATTATTCATCATGATTGTAGTGGTGGAGCTTGCGATTGCGAAGGGTTAGGGGCTAATATCATCTCAATGCAAGGTGATGGCTACATCAAAAAGGGTCCAGTTCAAGTTGAGTCACAATTTTGATGTAAGTAACCACGATTGTGAAGAAGGCACTATTCATCTAAAATAGTATTTAAGACTTTTCTCATGATTTTTGCCCATTTTCACCAATTCTGGTCTTGGAAACCTTGTAAAAGATGATGTTTAATAAGGATTTTCATCAAAAGTGTTTAGGTAAGCTTCTAAATTTGATTTCACTCATTATTGATTTTATCCTTGAAAACTTGTATTTTAAACATGAATTTTGAGATTTTACATGGTAATGTGAGAAGAGGATTTTTAAATAATTTCAACCTCAATATCAACTTATTTTATTGATGGTTTTCATATTTAGGATCTTTGACATATGGTAAACATGATTTTTAGATAAAATTCTAGTTTTATCCTTTTTCCACCTGTATTAATTTTGGAACTAGTTTTGGACACAAAATAAAATAGTTATTATGGATATCATTAGACTCCTTTTGACATGTAGATTTTATTTTTGATAGATTTAGTTTGTTACAAAGTTGCACGTAAAGGAAAGAATCCTTATTGAAGGGTTCATGTTTGATATTCAACTTTTTGAGATATGTTATGATTTAATTTTCTTCAGACTAGTTGGATAGTTAACTATTCATGTAAAATATGCTATAGTGTGGGGACTTTATTATGAGATTCATGTTTTGAGATAGTTAATTTACCGTGTTGCCTATGTAGGGGCTTATGTGTATATTATTATTGACTTTAGAGATTATTATTAGTGTGATGCCCATTTGAGGGCTTATGTGCATAGTTTATTTAACTTGAGAGATGAGTATTATGGTGATACCTGAGTGGGGGGTTGATATTGTCCTTGTTTGAGAATTATTTTATATTTATCTTCATTTTGATGCTCAAATGGGGGCTTGAATTGATATTATTAATGTTTTACATGAATTTCCATATTGTGGTCCCTTGTGATGGCTTATATAATGATATTAAACTTTAAGTAGATTCGAGTTCATTTAATACCATCATTGAATTTACTCATTAGATAATATTATTTTGGTTATGAATACATGGAATCAGTAGTACAGAGAAATACTAATTTTTAAAGAAAATAAGATACTTTATAAAACATTTGATCCACAAGGTTGATTGAGATGTGAGACTGAGATTGTGAAAGTACATGAATTGTGAAACCCCACCCCCGGGTCTTGTCTTAGAAACTTATCCTGAGAAAGTATATATGAGGTGTCATGCAATGGCTTACTTATTTATCATCCCACTGCATTGAATTTAACCATTTAGACTTCTATTTATGTGTTTGTTATCGGGTATTTATTCATTTGTTATATTTTCATGCATTGTTCTTCTTATATAGATATTGCACTTCTCGAATTGTTAGTAAATATGGGTTGACCAACCGTTTGAAACTTTTTTGTATATAGGTGAAAGTGTGCTTATAATATTCTTTACTTATTTAGTTTTCTGCTTTGCTTAGTCGGCCTATGGCACCTACTGAGTACAAGTGGACTATACTCACTCCTACTTTATGTACACTTTTGGCCTAGATTCTAGTTCAAGTGCGACCCACAAAATGTGAGATCATGTTTTGTTCAAGGCTGATTCAAAGAAAGAGTGAGCTCCTCATTTGGGGTTTGATTCTGACTTCATCTTATCTATCATGTATTTATTTTATGATTCTAATATAAGCTTATGTATTTTTATACACTTTATCAATATTAATGCTCTTTAATTGTTACATTAGTTTTTGGGATTGGAGTTATATTTCATTTCGTTTTGATTACTTTGTTATATATATATATATATATATATATATATATATATATATATATATATTTGGAGGAGTGGAACTTATGGATTTTTCTCGGGCGTTTGGGTTGGTGGTAGTTAATTCAAACTTTTCCTAGAAGGAGGCTCCTTGGTCACCTTCCGTAATTTGGTGCCCAAGACTCAGATTGACTTTTTTATCCTTAGGAAAGGTGTTGGGGATAATTTTTAAGGACTCTAAGGTCTTATCGAATAAGAGTATTTCAACCCATCATGGGCTTTTAGTAATTAACTTGGAGATCATAAAGAAGCGGGGGAAGAGAGATGTGAAGGACTAGCCGAGGAAAAGATGGGGTAGTCTGACTTTTCCAGTGCACTGATATAGGGGATAAGTTGATGGCGAGGAAGGCTTAGAAGAGTGAATGGTATGCTGATAGTATGTGGGCCACGAATACCAGTTGCATCAAAGAGATAACTAGAGAGGTGTTGGGTGTTTCAAGAGTCCGCTCGAGAAAACACCAAGGGTACTAGTGGTGAAATGAAGAGGTAAAGGGGAAGGTGGAGGCTAAGAAGAAGCCATACACGAAGTTGGCTGAGAGTAAGGATAGAAAGGATAAAGAGAAAAATAGGGAGGAGTGTAAGATTGCTAGGCGAAGGCAACGTTGGTGGTCACTATGGCTAAGGATGCTGCTTTCGAGAGTTTATACACATCGTTAGATAGAAAAGATGAGGATAAAAAGTTGTACAAGTTAGACATGGGTAAGGGATAAGAGGCTCAGGACCTTGACCAGGTGAAGTGTATTGAGGATGTGGACGACAAAGGTTTGGTAGAGGAGGTTCGTATTAGAAGGAGATGGCAGTCTTACTTTCATAAGCTCCTGAACGAAAAAAAGGATACTAGCATTGTTTTGGGGGGATTTGGAGCATTCTAAGAGGTTTCACTACTATGGTTATTGTGAGTGTTAATGTTGAAGAGGTTAAGGGGGCTATTAATAGGATGCATAGAGGTAGAGTGACAGGTCCAGATGAGATTCCAGTGGATTTTTAGAAGTGAACATGAGGGGTAGGTATGGAGTGGTTGACTTAGTTGTTTAACATAAATTTTCAAGACGGTGAATATGCTTGAACTTGGAGGTGGAGTACGATGATCTTGGAGGTGGAGTACGATGATTCCACTGTGTAAGAACAAGGGTGACATTTAAAATTGCAACAATTATAGGGGTATCAAGTTGTTGAGTCATACTATGAAGGTTTGGGAGAGGGTGGTGTAGTTGAGGTTCTGAAGGATTGTTACCATTTTAGAAAATTAGTTTGGATTTATGCCAAGAAGATAAACTACTAAATCCATCTATCTCATTAGGATACTGGTGGATCAGTATAGATAAAGGAAGAAGGACTTGCACATGGTGTTTATCGACTTAGAGAAGGCCTATGATAAAGTTCCCAGGGAGGTCTATGAAAGTGTTTAGAGGCTAGAGATGTACCTATTGTGTATGTTAGGACGAATAAGGATATGTATATTAAGCGAAGACTCGGGTTAGGACTGAAGGAGGGGACTTGAAGAACTTTCCCATTTTGATGGGGTTACACCAAGGATCGACTCTTAGTCCATTTCTTTTTGTCGTTGTGATAGATGTTTTGATGAGGAAAATTCAAGGTGAGGTGCCTTACTATTTACTTTTATGGAGGATGTAGTCTTAACTGATGAGACATGTGATGGAGTTAATGCTAAATTAGAGGTTTGGAGGTAAATACTTGAGTCTATAGTGTTTAGGTTGAAGAGCTACAAGATGGAATATTTGGAGTGTAAGTTAAATGAGGTGTCTTATGAGTCCAACGTGGTTTTTAAGATTGGTACTCATTCCATCCATTAGAGAGATAGTTTTAAGTATCTACAGTATATGATTCAGGGGAATGGAGAGATTGATGAAGATTTCACTCATTGGATTAGTTAGGGTTGATGAAATGGAGGCTCTCCTCCAGAATCTTGCGTGACAAAAAGATATCTCCTAAACTTAAAAGCAAATTCTATAGAGTGGTGATTAGTCTGGCTTTGTTATAAGGGGTAGAGCATTGGCCTGTCAAGAAGCCCCACATCCAGAAGATGAAAGTGGTAGAGATGAGAATACTTTGGTAGATATGTGGGTGTATTGGGAAAGATATGATTAAAAATGAGATTATTCGAGATAAGGTAGGAGTGGCTCCAGTGGAAGCCAAGATAAGGTAAGCAAGGCTGAGATGTATAACGACCTGGACCCCAAGGCCTAGCCATGATGGGTATCTCAAGCCCACCGTGGGTCGGAGACCAACTCCATAGCCTGTCCAAAACAAACATAATCCAAATAATAACAAATCAAAAGACAACCAGCGGATAAAGATAAAATAGTTAATGTAACTCAAGAATAAGGTCTAAGAGTCCACAACATCATATGACCCACACATGTCCATAAAAGCCTCTAAACAATTTAAATATCAAACTAGGTCGGGACATGCCCCCGATCATGATAGCGTCAATGCCCATGACAATGGTAATGTGAACTTTTCAATTATAAAATATGGAAAGAAACCAATGGTATGACTAAGCTTTCTGAAGGATGGAAGCTCACCTGTAACGCCCCGAAATATCATCCCGAGACGCCACACCGTGCCCAAGGCTACACGTAGCCTCAAGATAACCCTTTAAGCCAAAACACTACCCTTGGGTTCCAGCACAACAACATACACGCTACGCTAAGGATCTCTATATATAAGTACATATCATATCACATCGCACATGGTACAGAATATCGTTAGATTGTACATATATGGAATGTCTATACACAAACCAACCCAACAATACACTAGTCTAACATAGCCTCTATACAACAAAATCAACGAGCCATTGGGACAAACCCCCAACTGACTCAACAGACCAAAGGGATTACAAAACAACAACACCAAAACTAGCAACTTGGTCCTCGAACCATGAGGACTCACCACTGAAGGAACGTAGATGCGGCACTCGGATATCACTGTCGCGGCTGCGATTGAGTACCTGAACCTACATCATGGTAAGAATGTAGCACACAGAGAAATATGTGGGTCAGATCAAGATACGTACTGAGTATGTGGGGGTGCATGCAAAATATAAATAATATCATAAATTTCATAAAAACGTACATACGGACCATAATGACACACCTGGCTTGAGTGACATTGAATCATGCAACTCATAACATCTTAGAAAAGAAATGTAGGAGAAAAACCTCATAAATCATTATAGATCATCATAGGCAACTTGACTTACCACATCAAAACTCGAAGTGACTCAGTATTTCAAGAAACATGACTTTTATGGACAGGAAATTTTCCTATAACTGACAACCCCACGTGAGCTACGTGGAATACCAACGTTTGAAAACCCCGTTGACGGAAGCATCATACTCTTTGCCAGGGGGTAGACCTTAAAATTGTAATAATCACAATCGGGCTCTCTAGCCAATAATATCATCATCAAACAACCCAACGGTGGCACATAGGTTTGGAAAAATACCAAATTTCCCTCTCGGTGCTAAGTACTATTCCCCGACAAGCTCAGAACGTGTTAGGAAATCCACCACAACATCACTAGGGTCTATCATAAAGACCAAATCAAATCTCTTTCTCATTTATCAAATCATATCAATTTGTGTATTCCTAACTCAACACATTTTAGCTCAAAAAATTTTAATTTTCCACAACATCAACAAGGTATCAATGTGTTGAACCATAACCGACTCGACATTTGTAAAAGGATATGAAGACTCAATACATAATATTTTCAACAATTTAACTCATCAAAATCATTCGAAAAATACCAAGACTCATTGCAACTTCAATACCAACATTTCTCAATTTGTCATCCAACTCTCATTTAAAGGTACTTGAGACATCAACCCATAGTAGGGATATAGAATTTCCAATATCAATTATAAATTCATAATAAGGAAATAGTGGAATGACAGTATAAATCAAGGCTTAACAAATTAAATCATCATACTCTCATAATCAAATACTTTTTTGGCAGAATTTCATCTCAACATCATACATATATTGGATGACATAATCCCATAGCTCATGGACAATAATATATGATATAAAACCATATTTCCAATTCATGGTAAAACATATAAAATCTCATGTCAATGTAATTCAACAAAAATACCGGGCACAAGATCGAATACCAACCTATTGATATATAGTAGCTCACCCAGATCATCATGTACAAGGAGGTATGATCATTTGAAGTTGACCCTAAAATTCGCCTGGCCTCAGTATTTTTTTCCTGCACATTTACTGTTCACCACTTTTCACGGTTAGATCGGAATGATCATAACTCATCGCTCGAGTGTCCATTTTGGATGATCCATATATCATTGGAAAGCTTATTCGATGCTCTACGCAATGACGGATTGCATATCCAGAAATTCCACACAAAAAAATTATTAATTACGATAAAGAATAGAATTCAACACATTTTCGTCCGAGATCTTAACAAATTTTTTTTTTTGGGGCATCACATCATCTTCCCCTTGGAAACATTCATCCTCGAATGTTTATAAGTAGGTCAAGAATATTATGAAAATGAGTATTTAGAGAAAAATCATCTTGCCCAAGCATATACTCCATTCTAGATTTTTTTGGATATCGTAGAAAACACACTAGCCAAGATAAACATAGCAATAAGAATTAAATCAAAAGAGAACTATACCTTTGACATGCTCAGGATTCGTAGAAAAGAGGTGGAGATATTTGGCGCGCATATCTGCTTCGGCTTCTCAACTAGCACTCTCCACGGATTGATTTCACCAAAATACTTTAACCAAAGGAACTTCCTTGTTTCTTAGCGTATGAACTTGAAAGTCAAAAACCTCAACCAAAATATCTTCATATGAAAGACTATCTTGAATACCCGAGCTTTCGGAAGGATCAATCACAACAGAATCACCAATAGACTTCGTAAGCATAGAAACATGGAAAATTGAATGGACGTTAGATAACTCCGCAGGCAATTTAACCTTATACGCTACCTTCCCAATGCGATCCACAATCTTATAGGGACCAATGTAACGGGGACTTAGTTTCCCTTTCTTCCCAAATCTCTTCACCCCTTTCTTGGGTGAAACTTTCAAGTACACTAAATCACCAACATCAAATTCAAGGTCTTTCCTCCTTACATCTGCGTATGATTTTTGACGACTTTGGGCGATTTTCAACCTTTCCCAAATTAACTTAACCTTCTCCATGGCCTCGAACACCGCATTCGGTCTAGTCGCGACAACCTCACCAACTTCAAACCAACCAATGGGTGATCTACACCTTCTACCATACAAAGCTTCAAACGGGGCCATTCCAATAGTAGCATGAAAACTGTTATTGTAATAAAACTCGATTAATGCTAAGTGGTCATCCCAACTACCTTTAAAATCAAGCACACAAGCCTTCAACATATATTTTAAAGTCTAAATGGTCCGCTTGGCTTGACCATTTGTTTGTGGATGGAAAGCAGAACTTAAACGAAATTGGGTACCGAGACCCTTCTGGAAAGATTTCCAAAACTGAGAGGTAAATTGAGTACTTCAGTCAGAAATAATAGCCAAAGGGATTCCATGAAGTCTGACGAGTTCCCAAATATATATTCTAGCATAATCTTCAGCTGTATACGATGAATGCACAGGCAAGAAATGAGTTGATTTTGTCAGCTGATCTACGACAACCCAAATCAAATCATGATGCGACGAGAAGGAGGCAAACCAACAATGAAGTCCATATTCACTTCTTCCCACTTCCAAGTAGGAATTCTAAACTCTTGCATCACGCCACTGGGCCTTTGATGCTCTATTTTAACCTATTGACACGTGGAGCACTTTACCACAAATTCTGCTATGTTCCTCCTCACACCATTCCACCAATAGATTTCCCACAAATCATGGTACATCTTGGTAGCACCAGGATGGATGGAGCATCGCGTACCATGCGCTTCTGCCATAATCCTCTGCTTTAAGTTATCAACATCAGGAATACATAATCTTTCTCGGAGTCTCAAAATACCATCTCCCCTTTGGGAGAAAACCTCCACCTTTTGGTCTTTAACTGACTTTTTTAACCTGATCAAGGTAGGATCCCTATTTTGCTTCTCCTTCACTTTCGAAACTAAAGAGGATTTGAAACCGCTTTGCACTCCTATACTACCCTCAGCATCACTAAATAACCTAACCCCCAATCTAGCCAAATGATGTACCTCACTGGCCAACTCTTTCTTACCAATCTCCATATGTGCTACGCTACCCATGAACTTTCGACTATGGGCATCTGCTACTACATTGGCCTTGCCTGGATGATATAGCACGCTCATATCATAATCTTTCAATAGTTCTAACCATCATCTCTGCCTATAATTCAACTCATTTTGGGTGAATACACACTGCAAGCTCTTATGGTCCGTGAAGACGTCGACATGGACACCATACAAATAATGTCTCTGGATTTTCAAAGCAAAAACCACGGCAGCTAATTCAAGGTCATGGGTAGGATAGTTCTTCTCGTGAGGCTTTAGCTGCCTGGAAGCAAAAGCTATAACCTTGCCCTTTTGCATCAATACATAACCCAAACCGACTCTGGAAGCATCACAATACACCATAAAACCATCAACACCGTCAGGCAAAGTCAACACAGGGGTTGAAGTGAGTTGAGTCTTCAACTCCTGAAAACTCTTCTCGAAAGATTCAAACCACCGGAACTTCACTTTATTTTGGGTCAAACGGGTCATAGGAGACGCAATAGATGAAAACCCTTCAACAAAACAATGATAATAACTAGCTAGACCCAAGAAACTTTGGATATCAATAGGAGAAATAGGTCTAGGCCAACTCTTTATAGCCTCTATCTTTTGAGTATCAACTCTAATACCTTCGAAAGAAACAACATGACCCAAGAAGGCTACAGAGTTCAGCTAGAACTCACACTTACTGAACTTAGCATACAACCGATGAGTTTGAAGAGTTTCCAACTTAATTCAGAGATGATCCGCATGATCACTCTCACTTCGGGAGTAAATAAGAATATCATCAAGGAAAACTATTACAAATAAATACAGATATGGTCGGAATACACGGTTCATAAGATCCATGAAAGCCACTGGAGGATTAGTTAACTCGAAAGACATCACTAGAAATTCAAAATGATCATAACAGGTTTGGATGGCTGTCTTGGGGATATCACATTCCCTAACCTTAAGTTAGCGATAACCGGATTTGAGGTCTATCTTTGAAAAGTAGATCGCACTTTGCAATTGATCAAATAAATCATCAATTCAAGGAAGAGGATATTTATTCTTGATAGTAACCCTATTAAGCTGCCGGTAATCAATACACTTCCGCAAAGAACCATCTTTCTTATGCACAAACAGGACAGGTGCACCCCACGGGGACACACTAGGTCTGATAAAGCCTTTGTCTAAAAGATCTTTCAATTGCTCCTTCAACTCTTTAAGTTCCGCAGGAGCCATGCGATACGGAGGAATAGAAATAGGCTGAGTATTAGGAAGAAGGTCAATCCCAAACTCTATCTCTCTATCAAGAGGTACTCCAGGGAGATCTTCCAGAAAGATATCAAGAAACTCATTAACAACATTAATTAACTGAATGGTCGGGGTTTCAGACTTAGTGTCTTTAACCCGAACAAAATGGTGGATGCAACCCTTGGAAATCAACTTCCTAGCTTTAAGATAGGCTATGAAACGACCCTTAGGAATCATAGAACTCCCGGACCATTCAAGGATAGGTTCATCAGGAAACTGAAACTTGACCACACGGGCACGACAATCAATAGACGCATAGCATGAGTGAAGCCAATCCATACCCAGAATGATATCAAAGTCAACCATATCTAGCTCAATCAAATCAACATACATAACCTAATGAAAGACAGTAATAGGACATTTCTTATACACCCGCTTAGAAATGACAAACTCTCCTATCGGAGTAGAAACCAAAATAGGCTTAGAAATTAGTTCAGGATCCGTTTCAAAATTTACAGTAACCAGAGTTGTCACATAAGAAAAACTTGAACCGGGGTCCATCAACACATAAACATCAAAAAAGAAAACACGGAGCATACCAGTGACAACATCGGGACAGTCCTCCTGCTCTTGACGAGGTGGTATAGTATAGAAATGATTCTGGTGTTGATCACCAGCAGTACTAGATGAAGCACCCTGAGGAGGAACTGGACAACCTGCGGAAGGCGGGGCACTGGTATCCTGACTTTGGGGACGGGCATCACGACTTCGCTGTCTGGCATACGGGCAGTCTCTAAGTATGTGGACCAACTTTCCACAACCAAAACAGCCCTGTTGCCTTATATAACACTCATCAAAATGGTCTTTACCATACTTAGCACACGAAGAAGGATGAGGCCAGTTACTTATACTGTCTTGAGACCTGGAAGGTACCTACTTATTTTCGAGCTCCTGTCCACCCCAATATACGAGAGCACTAGCTGAGGAAGGCGCAGGTATAAATAGATGTCTCTTAAACTGAGGACGACTCTCTCCAGAGAATCTAGTCTGACCAAACCCCTGTTGCTTTGATCTGACTCTCTTAATCTCTCTTACTCTTTCTCTTTTCTTTGTCTTATCTGACTCAATCTGTTAGGCGTGAATCATTAACCTAGGAAGATCAATATCCCTGTTGTTCATAGCAGATCTATATTCTTTCACCACATAACTCAACACCCCAGTTAGAAACTTGCTCATACTAGTCCTCGAGTCAGCCATCATATTGGGAGCGTACTTCGATAGCTGATTAAACTTAAGACAATACTCCTTAACCGACATGGATCCTTGTCTCAAATTCATAAACTCCTCTATCTTATCTTCCTATAACTCTAGAGGAAAGAATCTATCCAAGAAAGTATCTTGGAATAATTTCCAAGTCACTGAAGTAGTATCTTTCTCTCTACCCTTATTCCACATCTGCACCCAGTCATAGGCAATATCCTTCAACTGATAAAAAGCCAGCTCCACACTTTCTTCATCGGTTACGTGCATAATCTGTGTAATTTTCTTCCTTTCATGAACATACATCTGTGGGTCCTCACTTGCTCTTGACCCATGAAAATCTAGCGGATTCATCTGCATAAAGTCACGAATTCGTGCTGCTACAGAATTATTTTCCTACGGAGGAGGAGCGTTGGCCTGAATATTGGTGGTAACTGCCTGGGCTAGCATCTTAAAAGCTGCCCGAAATTTGGCATGGGATACCGTCTTATGTAATGGATCAACGGGTTGAGGTTGGTTGTTATTTCCATGAGCTCGACGTGGAGGCATTTTCTGTCATAAGAACGCATGAATTAACAGCAGAAGGAAACAGTTGTAAGCATAATAGACTCTTGTAGAAAGAAAGAAATGAATTTTCCTAGAACACCCTATAGCCTCTTGATTATAGGTGTGGCGTGCTACACACCGATGCTCAAGACTCTACGTAATGCGGCTTGTCAGACTCCCTAGGACTCTTCACAACCTGAGGCTTTGTACGCCCTGAAATATTATCCTGATATGCCACACGGTGCCCAAGGCTACACATAGCCTCAAGCTAATCCTTTAAGCCAAAACACTTCCCTTGGGTTCCAACACAACAACATACACGCTATGCTAAGGATATATATATAAGTACATATCATATCACATCGCACATGGGATGGAATATCATTAGACTGTACATATATGGAATGTCTATACACAAACCAACCTAACAATACACTAGTCTGACATAGCCTTTATACAGCAAAATCAACGAGCCATTGGGACAAACCCCCAACTGACTCAACAGACCAAAGGGATTACAAAACAACAACACTAAAACTAGCAACTTGGTCCTCGAACCATGAGGACTCACCACTGAAGGAACGTATATACGACACTCGAATATCACTATTGCGGCTGCGGCTGAGTACCTGAACCTACATCATGGTAAGAATGTAGCCCATAGAGAAATATGTGAGTCAACACGAGATACATACTGAGTATGTGGGGGCGCATGCAAAATATAAATAATATTTCATAAAAATGTACATACAGATCATAATGACATACCTGGCTTGAGTGACATTGAATCATGCAACTCATAACATCTTAGATAGGAAGTGTAGGAGAAAAACCTCATAAATCATTATAGATCATCATAGGCAACTTGACTTACCACATCAAAACTTGGAGTGATTCAGTATATCAATAAACATAACTCTTATGGACAGGGGAGTTTCCTATAACCGACAACCCCACGTGAGCTACATGGAATACCAATGTTTGAAACCCCCGTTGGCGGGAGCATCATACTCTTTGCCAGGGAGTACAGCCTTAAAACTGCAATAATCACAATCGGGCTCTCTAGCCAATAATATCATCATAAAACAACCCTATGGTGGCACATAGGTTTGGGGAAATACCAAATTTCCCTCTCGGTACTAAGTACTACTCCCCGACAAGCTCAGAATGCGTTAGGAAATCCATCACAACATCACAAAGGTCTATCATAAAGACTAAATCAAATCTCTTTCTCATTTATCAAATCATATCAATTTGTGGATTCCTAACTCAACACATTTTAGCTCAAAACATTTTAATCTTCCTTAACTTCAACAAGGTATCAATGCATTGAACCATAACCGACTCGACATTTGGACAAGGATATGAAGACTCAATACATAATATTTTCAACAATTTAACTCATCAAAACAATCCGAAAAATTCCAAGATTCATTGCAACTTCAATATCAACATTTCTCAATTTGTCATCCAACTCTCATTTAAAGGAACTTGAGACATCAAACCATAGTAGGGATATAGAATTTCCAATATCAATTATAAATTCATAATAAGGAAATAGTGAAATGATAGTATAAATCTAGGCTTAACAAATTAAATCATCATACTCTCATAATCAAATACTTTTTGGACATAATTTCATCTCAACATCATACACATATCGGATGACATAATCCCATAACTCATGGACAATAATATAAGATATAAAACCATATTTCCAATTCATGGTAAAACATATAAAATCTCATGTCAATGTAATTCAACAAAAATATCGGGCACAAGATCGAAAGGATAATCTTGTTTAAAGCCCCACATACCTAAAAATGGAAGATGAATATGAACTTTTGACTCCAAAACTTTATTCACGAAAATAAAGGGTTCTTCTCGAAGCCCTTACCATGATCAACTTGAATTCGAAATCAATTTGAAATTTCTGCGGTTCAATCAAGAGACATAGAAGAATGAAATTTGGAGTAGTAGGGTTGGGGTTTGAGACTTTGGAAATTTTGGAGAAAAATGAGCTATTGAATTCTCTTAATGGACTTAAATCCATGGTTTACCCGGATGGATTGGAGTGGGAATGACCAAAATACCCTTAAAAATTAAATAATGTCAAATCTGTCCTTTGGTGGACTGTTTTGATAGGCTGAAGTAGATTGACCATAACTTTTTACTCCGATCGCCAAATTGGATGAAACCAATTTCATTGGAAAGAGGACTTTCAGAGATTTCTATTGATATATAGTATCTCACCCAAATGATTATGTACAAAGAGTTATGATCGTTTGAAGTTGAACCTAAAATTCGTCTGGCTTCAGTATTTTTTCTTGCACATTTACTGTTCACCACTATTCATGGTTAGATCGAAATGATCATAACTCATCGCTCGAGTGTCTGTTTTGGATGATCCACATATCGTTGGCAAGCTTATTCAATGCTCTACACAATAATGGGTCGCATATCCAGAAATTCCATACAGAAAAATTATTAATCATGATAATGAATAGAATTCAACATATTTTCGTCTGAGATCTTAACGGAAAATTTTTCCGGGGCATCACATTGCCACTTCACCACGAACCAACTAATGAACTAGAGCACCTAACACTGTACAAACCAATAGAAGCTTTCTGATGATGGTTAGCAGGGTGAGCACTAGCATGTAACTCGGGAAAAGGATAAAATAATGCCATTTCAAAAGCCAAATCCAAACTCAATGTATAAGTTCACATACATGCATATATACATATATATATAATGCTGGGAAAGAAAGCAAGGTTTAGCATGAGGTTTAAGACCATTAACCTGGATTTTGTAGCTCTAACCATCCTATAAACACCCACGGGCTATATGTGTCCAGCTTCTCCTACCAGAAGGGACAAAGTGTGTGTTAGCTGTACGAACCGAACGAACCCAAGAAAGGGCCAGGGAATCCATGACCCAACTAGGTTTATATATGTATATAGTCCATGGGTATATAAAGTGTGAACTATGCACACGACCACCAAGGACCCTATGTCGGCAAATGTGGTTTCCAGTATTGGTCCCTCGAGACCTCCACCTTCCACGATGAGCTACAAAATCCCCTTTAATCCCAATTAAAATATTTACACATAAAACCACCCATTTAACCAATGAGTCATCCATTTAGGCATTTACTGAATGGTATCGCCATACCAATTAATTATGCTTGCAAGCCAATTCCATTATGCCAAACCAAACTAATTAGCCATAAGACTCCAAAGTTCCAATTTTAAATGAGTCCACGGCCACCAAGGCCTTTAAAAACTATCTTTATCTGTTTTGCCATTAATGCAATGCAATAATTTAGTAAAGTATGCAAAACCATGTAATTGTCTATATTATAAAACCAATTATGCAAGTGGGTTGAGTTTAATACTAATTCCAAACCAAAAACCCTAAATTTGGGGGAATCCATGATCCTCATTCCATTCACCATGCCCATTTACCCGATAAGTTCCAAAATCCATCCGTAAATCATAAACAAATACATGTAAACCATGAGAATACCATTTAAACAATAATCATCAACAACCCTCAACCTAAATTCAAAAACCAAATATTAACACCATATGAATACCAAACCATTGCATTCCAAGATAAAATACAAGTTTAGGGAAGATATATGTACTCGAAGACACTAAAAATTTAGAAAAGAAACCACACTTTGAGCCCTAGAAGACAAACCCTTTGAAACCCTAGCTTTGTTCTTGACTTAGGAATTTGAGAGAGAAGAGAGTGTTTGTGTTATGTTTAATGGGTGGAAATAGGGCTAAGGGAAGGTTTTAAGTCATGGAAATAGTGTAAAGGGAGGGAAAAAACAATTTATACTTCATGAAAAATGTGCAAGAAAATAACTCCCAGTCACTATAGGTTTCGTAACAACACATATTCACTGGCCATGAGTCATCACCATGACTCGTAGTCTGGGTAGTGACTCTGGGCCACCTTTACTTGTTGGGTTATGAGTCACACCCTACGACTTGTAATCACACCTTACGACTGGTAAAGTCGTAATCATGATCCAAACTAAAACCTAGGCAATAAAAATGGGGTAGGCAACGATTGGAACCATATGACTCATGAAGAGTCTTCATGATTCATCACCTAAGTCGTAACCTGAGCAGTATGTATAATCACTGATAAAAATTCAGAGTCCAAAACCTGGGGTATTACATTATATGCCCCTCTCCCCCAAGATCATTTATCTCCGAATAAGGAGTTAAGATACCCATTAGCATGGTAACAAGAAAAATATACACACACCCAAATGAAAAATTCATAAGGCCATAAGAAAGAGAATGGAAATCATACCTTAAGAATATATATCCAACGCGGGGAATAGGAACTGATATTTGGAATTCATGTCCTCCTCAGCTTTCCAAGTAGATTGTTCTAGCTTTTTGTTTATCCGAAGGACTTTTACCAAAGTCACATCCTTACTCCTCAATCTACGGACTTGCCTATCTAAAATCTCAAGCGAGATCTCCTCGTAGACAAGAAATATAAAATACCAATGTCTTTCATAGAGACAATCAAGGAAGGATTACCCACACACTTTTTCAATATTGACACATGGAAGATTGTATGAATAGAACACAAACTCGCAGGCAACTCCAATTCATAGGCAATATTTACAACTCTCCTCAAAATATAATATGTCCCATATAATGAGGACTGATATTCTCCTTCTTCCCAACCCGTATCACCCCCTTCATAGGAGAAATTTTCAAGAACACCCAATCATTAACCACAAAATCCAACTCCCTTTGCCGTACATCCGCATAGGACTTTTGGAAACTTTGGACAGTCTTAAGCCTTTCTCTAATAAGCTTCACCTTCTCCATGGCTTAGTGAACCAATTCGGGACAAAATAATCTAGTCTCACCAATCTCAAATCACCAAATAGGGTACCTACACCTCCTACCATAAAGGGCCTCAAAAGAAGCCATTCCAATACTAGAGTGGTAACTGTATTATATGCAAACTCAATAAGAGGTAAGTAATCAACCTACCTCTCTCCAAAATTAATCATGCAATCCCTTAGTATATCTTCCAAAATTTAAATGGTACGCTCTATTTTTTCATCCATCTGAGGGTGGAAAGCGATGCTTAGGTTCACTTTAGTTCCCAAACCTTTCTAAAATGAATGCCAAAATTGAGAAGAAAATTGTGTACCTAGACCTGAAATAATAGAAATAAGGTCACTATGCAACCTAACTATCTCTTTACTTAGCATAATCCTCTCTAGAGTAAGTAGTCCTCACCGTCAAAAAGTGAGCAGACTTAGTCATCCTATCCAAGATGAACCAAATAGAATCATACTAATTGCGAGACCATGGAAGACTCATAAAAAATTCATATTAATTAACTACCATATCGACACTGGCAACTCTATCTCTTCAGACATATCACCGAGTCTTAAGTGCTCAATCTTTATTTGTTGACAAATCATACTCTTAGCCACGAAGTTAGCCACATCCCTCTTTATATTTTCCACCAATAGATCTCCTTCAAATCATGATACGTCTTTGTCAAACCTGGATAAACTGTATACCTCAACTCATGAGCCTCAGTCAAAACCCTTTCTCGTAGCCTATCAACATCAGAAACCTACAACCTACCTTGGTATGTCAGGATACCATCACCACCAATCTCAAAGGCCATACTTATTCTGCACATCATCCTTAATCTATATAAGAATGGGATCCAAAGATTGCTTCTTCTTCACCTCAATACCAAAAGATGGTTTAAGCACTTCATTAAAAATCGCTCTTGTATCCTTTGAGTCCAAAAGATGAACTCCCAAGTTAGAAAATCAGTGAATGTACTTCACCAATCCTTGCTTCTCGTTATCTTTATAAGATAATCTCCCTGTGTACAACCTACTAAGATCATTAACAATCACATTAGCTTTACCTGGATGGTAGTGAAGACTCATATCATAGTCCTTTAGCAACTCAAGCCACTACCTATGCTAAAGATTCACCTCCTTCAGAGTAAACACATACTGTAAGCTTTTATGATCCGAATAGATATCTATACGCACTATGTACAGATAATGACACCAAATCTTACAACCATAAACCACAATCACCAACTCTAAATCATAAGTTAGATAATTACTTTCATGAACCTTAAGCTGTCTAGAAGCATAGGACACAACCTTACCATGCTGCATCGAAACACTACCCAGTACCATGCGGGATGCATCACAATACACCATAAATCTATCAGTACCGTTGGGCAAGGTCAGAACTGGTGCAAAAGTCAATATCCTTCAACTTCTTAAAGTTGTCCTCACAAGAATTGGACCACAAAAACTTTACCTTTTCCTGAGTCAACTTCATCAAAGGAGCAACATTAGAAGAAAATCTCTCTTCAAATCTCCTGCAATAACCAACCAAGCCCAAGAAGCTCTGAATGTCAGCTAGAGTTATGGGTCTAGGCCACCTCTTAATCACCTTAACTTTCTATGGATCCACCTTGATCCTCTCACTAGAAACAACATACCCAAGGAAAGACAACACATTTTACCAAAATTCACACTTAAAAAATTTAGCATACAATTTTTTATCCTTAAGAGTTGCAACATAATTCGGAGGTGATTGGAATGATCCTCATCACTCTTAGAATACACAAAAATATCACCAATAAAGATAATAACAAACAACTCCAAGAATTATTTAAACACTTGATTCATAAGATCCGTGAAAGCCGCCAGGGTATTAGTCAAACCAAACATAACAAGGAACTCATATTAACTATATCACATTTGGAAAACAACCTTGGGAACATTTCCCTCTCTAATCTTTAACTGGTGATAATTCGAGCAAAAATCAATATAATGACCATTCAGGTCATTTTTCATATTTATGACTCGGTCACCAGGAAGTTCATTTAATTTTTAAAACCAATTATTATTTAGAAGTATTCACTGGTTCCAAATGGCCATCAAATAAAATCTTTAGTGTAACAACCTCGGATTGAAAATCCAATGCCGTCAACACATCCGTAATATTGAATTTAGTGGGTTATATATCCCATTTGTGAAAATCAAATTTTGGATGCATCTCGAGGCCTTGGCCAAAACATGGAATAAAATTCCAAGTTTCAGCCATCATCAAGTGTAGTTGGATACTGTGATTGAAGAGGGCCTTAGTGCGATTACGATGACTACAATCGTGGCGTATGCGGGTGCACAATTGCACCACTTAAGAGACTGGGAATGGTCTTTAAAAGGCTAATTTTGGATGGAAATTAGCTATTTATTCTTCGTGTTTAGATTTATAAACCCTAATAGAAATTTTTAGCCTTAGAAAGAGTCTCGGGAGTTGATTGGGAGCATGGATTACTAACGTAATTGTTGATAACATCGAATCTAAGGTATGAATCCTATAATTTTAGTTTTGAATTCTTGATTTCTTGGCCCAAAACCCCTAATGGATTGATGCTTGATTTTAGCCCCAAATATGGGTGATTTGCACTAATTTCTAGAAGGATATAACTCCCTAAAGGTATTTAAAGAGTAGGTTGGTCTTAGAAACTCATTTTCCATATATGGGATCCACTTGGGGGTTTTGGTTATATTTTTTTACCTGAAGAACAATAGTGTAATATGGGTATCATTAGACTTGTAATGATAAGTAGATCATGGTTTTATTAGTGTGATGGAATTTTGGGGATTGTGAAGTGGAGATGAGCATATGGTGCTTAATGTAAAGTTTTGTGATTTGGCTTTGAGGTAGACCTTAGTTTACTCCTCCTAAAAGATGACCTGTGATATATATTATGTGTGAATTTGGATGTTTGGATTGATTATGCATAGAGTAACTTAGCGTTGATTATTGATGCTTTAAGGCTTAGATGAGGGTTTTGGACCCGTAAGATGATATGTTTATAAGCCTTTTGAATCCTAGTACCTTCCCTCTCTAGTTTAGATTAGTTGTAGCATGGTTATGATGTAATGTTATGTTTGGGTTATGTTTTTATCATTTGAAGCATGAATTGTGGATTTAACCTTATTAGACTAATCTGGTAGTCTTGAAACTGTAACTTGGGTAGAGTAGACTTGAATATTCTTATTTCTAGTTGAAACTCCTATCTTAAGCTTAAATGTGGCTTACTTGACATCTAGAAATTAAACTAGATACCGTAGACTAGTTTGGGGCATGGTGTGCCTAATTATGGAAAATGAGATTTATAAGTAGGATCGTCCAGCCCACTTAGGCCTAGATTTGTGTTAGCCTTGTGGACTTAGTTGCAGATGTTAGACATAGATGGGGAAAGTAAACCTTAGTATAAGGTTACTTCATGAGTTGGTAGCTTGTATTGATGTTCCTAGTTTTGTGGGTTTTAAGCTATGTCTTTGATACTCCTTGTGGAAGTGATATTAGGTATTTAGAGATGACATTCATACATTATGTGGCCTATACAGATACTATTTCATCTTAGACTTGATGATTGGCCTATAGAGATGCTATTTCTTCTTAGATATGATTATTGTGCCTAGAGAGATGCTATCTCTTTTTTAGTTATGATTTTTAGGCCTATAAAGATAATATTACTCTTTGATATGACAATTTCCCTAGAGAGGTGATAATCCTCATAATCGTGATGTATAACCTATTAATATAAGATATCCTATATGTGAGATACCTTCTATGGAAGAGATGCTTACATGCTTATTGATATTATGCTTCCTACATATGAGATACCTCCTATATGAGAGATGATTACATGCTTATTGATATTATGCCTCCTAAATATAAATGCCTTCTATGTGAGACATGACTACATGCTTATTGATATTGCGTCTCCTACACACAAGATGCCTCCTATATGTGAGATGACTAGTGATATGCTATGACATATAAATTTGATAATTGATATGGGTTTCAGATATGTATATAGGCCTAAGGTTGTGATTATGATATTGTGATTATTTTATATATATTATTAATCCAAGATCCATGTTATGATAATGATTGGATAGCCAAGAAGTGTTCATCATGGTAAAGGACACAATTACAGTTTATGGATTCATATACATGTTTTATATACACATATCTCTGATATAGGATGGAAAAAGTTGTCGTATGTTGCTTACGATTAGATACTAATGATAGCATGCATAGATATGGTACATTCATAATTATTGTATTGGTAACTTATATGATTCTAGATAAAATATGATCTTATGATTATTCTGCTTAATTAAGGGTTAAGGTATAACACTTGGTGGATAGGAATCAAATGTATTAGTTAATAAATCCTACTTAGTTAAAATTTGGTAGTTAGAGATGGTTTATATGTGGTTAATGATGATGTTGAGTTTAGCATATGCAAAGATTAGTGATTTTGATGCCTAAGTTTATAATGTCAATTAGTTGTTAAATGAGAAGTTATGCATTAATAAGTCTAGATAATAAGTGATGTTGGTTATAAGAGGTGGCTAGTTAATAGTGATGATTAGTTTCTAAATAGTTGATTAATGAATAGTAAAATAAGGATTAGTTAGTTAACGATGGCTATTTAATGAATAATGTTAGTTAATTAAAGATGGTGAGATGTTAAGTGGTTAGGTGTTGTCTAATAATGGTTAATGATAAAATGATGATTAATTGATGACATAGAATAGTGGATAAATGGCGATTCTGGTCAAGTGATACCTTAGCTAGATGTTAGATGTTGGCTATCTAATAAATAATAGTTAGTTGCTATCCCTTTAATAAGAATAATATTTAGACAAATAACTAGAGGTCATATGATGACAAGTGAACTAGAGGTTTCTTTATAAATAATGATGGTTAGCTAATAACAAGTAGTTGGGAAGTATTGTCTAGATATATACTTTGTGGTGATATGATTACGTTCATGAGTATATTAGTATATGTTATTCCATAATGTTAATTGTAATGATATATTGATACTCGATGAGGTCGTAAGATACTGTGATGATATATTGATACCCAATAAGGCCAAAGGATACTGTGATGATATATTAATAATCGGCAAGGTAAAAGGATACTATGATAATATATTGATACCTGACATGGCCGAAGGATACTATAATGATATATTGATACCCGACAAGGCCATAGGTTGATTATAATGACGATGGTCATGATGATGACAATTATGGTGAGTTATGGTATTAATTGTGTACCCTGTATTCATTCCTGCATGTGCATTACCTATCACCAGTATGCACCTATGTCTATCATCTGATATAGGATGGTTGCATAGATATAGGTAAAGAATTTTCCTTATGTTATTGTTTATTGATTGAACCCTCCCAGTCTAGGGCAGTGGGGTTACACATAGGTTCGGTTAGGTATATAGTTTTCCATAGTAGCTGGTTATTCAGTTGTTATTAATATTGTTATTATCACTGTTATGATCATTATTATGGCTAGCTTATAAAAGATTGGCCGTTAATTTTGTATCGGCATTTGAGGTATGTTTTAGCCTCTTTTATCTTATGATTGCATTGTTATGAATGATTATATCATGTCTAGCCATGTGGATTATAACCCTAAGCATGATAGCCTTAGATACTGATAATATTATAATGAGGTCTTAGAATAAGGATATGATGATATACGTTATGCTTAAGATGACCTCATTTATATATATATATATAAATAGATAGATATATAAAGCTATGGCACTATCGTATATCCTTTCCATCATTTGTTCATATTTTGTATTCTTTTCTTGTACTTGTCTATTGCTGTATATCTTTATTCCACTCTTCATTCGCATATTGGCATGGGATATACGCTATAGTATTGACATCTATTAAATGTGGCTGGAATAGGATAGTTTACCCTGGTGCTTCCTTAGTCTTATGATGTTAGACTCTTGGACTTGAACAGAGTAGTTATCCCTTATTATTCTCATTGACTTGTTATATGATTTCTAGACTCTTGGGTGTTGTTTCTATTTTATTTATATACTGTATATATCTGCTTTATCTTTGGAGCTTAGTTGGCAGTTGCCTATGAGTACCATTCATTTGGTACTTATACCAATGCAACCCCAAATCATAGTACGAGTAATCACCGTTGATATGTGCATCATGCAGAGCAGCCATGGTTTAGAGACTTAGGGTGAGCTCCTGACGTTCAGAGTAGACAAATCTTCCTTCCCTTAGGGTGTCGATTATGAAAGGACCATAGAGACCACAGGTATTGAGACTTATGAAAATTATGACAAGTTCCATGCCATCAATATAGTGCTATTAGTATTTTATTCAGGACTGAGGATCCCTCCAGTAGAGTTCAACTTTACCTGTAGCTTATCAACTCTACGCAGATATACTCTATACTATGAGTAATTTTCAGATTAGTCATGATGATTATAGGGGGCAGAGTCACCATCAGACCTGGGGAGTGTGGTATTTTTTTTGGGCCATGATGACCATTTTGTATTATGAGGGGCAATATCTCAAAGTATTCTATGATCTTAATTTGATGGTGTCGTGATAGGATACTGGTTCAGAGAATGCTCCAGTTATGATATAGATGATTAACTAAAGTTAGTGTCTATTCTCTGCTAGCCTAGAGTTATTGAGACAGGCTATGATTTCAGAAGTATGGACATAATTTTGTAGATTTCTCTAGCATTAGTTGGCTAGCCATTTAGGCTCAGTTTGTGTTTTTGCTATGTTACTGCTTTAGAAGTTTGCTTCAACTGCAGAGACCAACTACTAATCTAGAAAATGTCCTCGACATGGGATTTTTAGTCATTTAACTCATTCAAATCAGCCTTATGATATTATGGCATATTTAGTTAGAGGTAGTGTGTATGGCACCTCAGTTGATGATTTAATCGATCAGTCCAAGCTGAACCATTTAGATTTATTTCTCCCTATGCCTATCTAGCATATGATTATGGATGCCACCATAATTGGTGTGCTTTTATTTCCCACCCTTATCTCTTACTATATGTATTTGGGTTTTCATATCTATTTGTGATTATATGCCTTAATAAATTGATATTGATTATTATGTGTCTTGTTATTGGATTCATGATTATGTTACCACTTTGTGATTTATTTCTTTTAGTAGGGGATAAAGTATGCCTATATTGATGTTGTTCCCCTATGGGGGTGGTTTGGCTTCGAGTTCCACTTATCTTGGCATATTAGCCCTATTGTGGACCTTGAGTAGTACATGATATTGATGTTCATTTTGGTACCGCCTGTTCAGTATGAATGATAATGATATTGCTATTGCTATTTCTATCACTGCGTGAGGTTACTGGTATTACTTGATATTATCACTTGATGTTGTTACTTGATGTAATTGATTCTTGCTGAGTAGTTGTATAGACAAGTTTTATCTAGTTAAAATTTCATTTTTATATGATGTTATGTAGTGGCTTGAGTAGATATAGCCCGATGTGATGGTTTCTTTCTGCTAGCATGGCAAGGTTGATTGTTTTTCCTCTTGGTTAGTTGTATTAGATTGATTCAGGGATATATTGTGATATCGAAAGGTAAGTTGACCTTTTGTGGCTCTATTATGACCTTAGAGTTGACGATTTAGTTATATTGCCTATTAGTGAGTTTGAGACCCTTACACTTTCTTTCTGGGTTGCGAGGGCTTTTGTTTTACTAACCCTTCCAATATAGCCCATTTATGAGAATGACTAGTTTGAGGTTCGTTCTTTATTTGTGGCTCCTTTCTTCGTCCGGTAGCAATTTTGATATTAATGTTAAGGTGTCATGGATTCATCTCTTAGATTTATTGAGATCGTTCTGTTGTAAAGGTTTACCCTTGTCATTAATGTGGAGAATAGATGATCCATTCCTGCGATATGATTTTGCCTTAAGTGGAGTTAGAGTGTTAGAGGCGGGTGTTCTTTCCTATGATCACTTCTTGAGTTAGCAAATTAGAAATTCATTATCTCAAGTTGTTGATTTTTTGGTAGTGGTTTTGACTTTGACCTTGTTTTCGAGATTGGTATTTTTCTTCTTCGATGATGAGACTGTGCGTTGGATTTAGGGAAATCCCCATTTCAGAGTTTGTTCGTCCTAATGAGGCTTGGTGGAGTATTTCTCCTTGGTAACATGTACCTACAACTATTTATTGTCGAGATGGAGTGTTAGATTAATTAGTTGTTGGCTAAAGTTGCATTTCTCTGTGTTTCTAGAGTTCTTTTCCAATACTAATGTGGTTTTTAGCCTTGGGAAGTTTTTAAATGTATTTGGATAGTTCATGCCCTCTAGCGGATATAAAGTGGGTTATTTGCATCTTTAGCCAATGATTCATCCTTTGGCATAATTTTTATTTTATGGTTGTAATTCGTACCCTCTAGCTGAGATAGAGTCGATTAGTTATGTTTTCAGTTGGTGGTTATCCCTGTAGTGATTTTGTCTTTCAGATATATCTCGACTATGGCTTGGTATAATTTATATTGGACATATCAGATTTGGATACTAGAGTCAATTTGGGATAGTTGACATACTCCTTATAATGGTGATTTGGAAGTATGATAGATTGTTAGCATTAATGCCTACCCGTCTTCAGGTTTGGTTTGGGTAGTTGAGATCGGGTGATTCAACCTTGGTATTGAGATTTTAGCATGGTGCTGTTGAGCTTGCGTACAACTTTCATTTTAGACTTGTCTTAGTTCAGATTATATTCATAGACTGGTTGAGCCTACTTTGTAGATTGCCTATTTGGTCTCCTCGACTTTGGATGGAATATGGTTGATAAGTATTCAGATGATATCCTATGGACTCGATATTGGTTTTTTCAGCTTTGACCCTGAGTTTCTAGTTCTTTTGAGAATTTAGGATAATTTACTTAATAGGAGTAATATACTCGAGTTGGATTCAGTATGACTTCATTCTCGGTGGATGAGATATCTTAGAGTGGAATATTCAATAATGAGTAGGTATACCTTGGATTTTGAGATTTTAGTTTGATTTTCATCCAGACTGATTGCAGAAATTGACATGGATAACATCCTTCAATTATCTCTATTGGTGTGCCCAGATAGTTCCTTATAAGCTTATTCTTATGTTTGTTGTATGGAATTTCAGCGGATCAACTTTAGTTCTTTGAGTTATCTGTGATGAGACTGCATGGGCAAGACTCAGGTTATTTTTCTCCTAGCTTAGAGAAGATAGCATGTGCTAAATAGTAAATGGAAGGTATATTTAGAGTTGTATTTGGTGGATTGACTCGTGACTTAGGTTAGTTTTGGATCGGATAAGACTTTATTGATTTATGCAGATATAGAGATGGTATCAGCATGATGTGGTTCAGATGTGTATGCATCAACCTTCTTGGTTCAATTTGAGGCCAGTGAGTGGTTAAGTTGAGGTTTGGTTGTTTGGAAGTAGAATGAGACTGCTAGTTGGAAAAGGGATACCTATGGAAAAATCCCTTAGAAGAATTTTTCTCTCTACTGAGGTTATCTGGGAAGTCATGCTCTGAGCATGCAGGCCTAGTACTTCATCCCTTCTAGCTTTTGTCATTCTTTTTATTCTTTGACTTTTGGGGACAAAAGTCCTTTTACTAGTGGATATTATAATGACCCTTCATGTCATTTTATATATATATGCTTATTACCACCGTTTGAGCTTCTCCATAGCTGCCTCAAGTCATTTATGACTTACTAGAACCGACGACTCGGTCACCAGGCAGTTCATTTGGTTTTTAGAACCAATTCTATATTTAGAAGTATTTGCTTGTTCCAAATGGACATTGGATGAAAACTTCAATGAAACAACCTCAAATTGAAAATCTAAAACGACCAACGCGTCTAGAAAGTTGAATTTAGTAGGGTTACATACCACATTTGCAAAAATAAGATTCTGGATGAATCTCGAGGCCTTGGCCAGAACTTGGAAATTCCAAGTTCCAGCCATTGTCAAGTGCAGTCGAATACTGCAATTGCAGAGGGCCTTGGTGCGATCAAAATAACCGTGATTGCGGCATGCGTGGGTGCATAATTGCACCATCTGATAGCCTAGGAAGGGTCTTTAAAAGGCCAATTTTGGATGGGAATTGGCCATGTCTCCTTTTTGTTGAGACCCATAAACCCCAATAAAGAGTGTAGGCCTTAGAGGGAGTCATGGGAGTTGATTGGGAGCTTAGTTGCATCATCGTGAATAATGTCAAATCTAAGGTATGAATTCTTTAATTTTAGTGCTGAATTCTTGATTTCTTTACCCAAAACCCCTAATGGCCTGAGGCTAGATTTTAGCCATAAATATTGGTAATTTGTACCAATTTCTTGAGGGATATAAATTCCTAATGGTATTTGAGGAACGAGTTGGTCTCAAAAACTCATTTTTCGTATGTGGGACCCACTTGAGGGCTTTGGTGTCATTTTTGGATCCGAAGTACAATAGTGCAATATGGGTATCATTAGACTTGTAATGATGAGTAGATCATGGGTTTGTTAGTGTGATGGCATTTTGGGGATTGTGAAGTGGAGATGAGCATTGGTGCTTGATGTGAAGTTTTACAGTTTCGCTTCAACGTAGGCCTCTATCTACTCCTCTTCATAGATGATGTGTGGTATGTATTGCTTGTGAATTTGGATGTTAGACATGATTATGCATAGATTAACTTAGCTTTGGTTGTTGATGCTTCGGGGATTACATGAGGGTTTTTGACCCGTAAGATTATATATTTATAAGCCTTTTGAATCCTACTGACTTCCCTTTCTAGTTTAGATTAGTTGTAGCGTGGTTATGATGTAATGCTATGTTTGGGTTGTGGTTTTATCATTTGAAGCATGAATTGCAGATTTAACCTTATTGGACTAGTGTGGTAGTCTTGAAATCATAACATGGGTAGCGTAGACCTGAGTACCCTTGTTTCTAGCTGAAGCTCTTATCTTAAGCTTAAATGTGGCTTACTTGATATTTATAAGTTAAAATAGATACCTTATCCTAGTTTGGGGCATGATGTGCCTAATTATGGAAATTGAGGTTTAGAAGTGGGATCGTCTGGTCCACTTAGGCCTAGATTTGTGTTAGCATTATGGACTTAGTTGCAGATGTTAGACATAGATAGGGCTAGTAAACCTTAGTATAAGGTTACTTCACGACTTAGTAGCTCGTATTGGTGTTCCCCATATTTGTGGGTTTTGATTTGTGGCTATGATACTCCTCATGGAAGTGATATTGGGCATTTAGAGATGACATTCCCTATAGATACGTTATGTGGCTTATAGAGATGCTATTTTCTCTTAGACTTGATGATTGGCCTATAGAGTTGCTATTTCCTCTTTGATTTGATTATTGTTCTTATAGAGATGCTATCTCCTTTTTGGTTATAATTGTTGGGCCTATAGAGACAATATTCCTCTTAGATATGACAATTGCCCTAGAGAGGTAATAATCCTCATAGTCATTATGTATGACCTATTGATATATGACATTCTATATGTGAGATACCTTTTATGTGAGAGATGATTACATACTTATTGATATTATGCCTCCTAGATATGAGGAACCTCTTATATGAGAGATGATTACATATTTATTGATATTATGCCTTCTAGATGTGAGATGTTTCTTATGTGAAAGATGACTACGTGCTTATTGATATTATGCTCATATATGCGAGATGCCTCCTATATGTGAGATGACTAGAGATATGCTATGGCTTATAAATATGATTATTGATATGAGTTTTGGATACGTATATGTGCCTAAGGTCGTGATTATGATATTGTGATTATTTCGAATATATTATTGGGCCAAGGGTCGGGTTATGATAATGATTGGATATCCAAGAAGTGTTCATCATGGTAAATGACATAATTACAGTTTATGGATTCATATACATGTTTTATATACACATCTCTCTGGTATGGGATAGAGGAAAGATGCAGTATGTTGCTTATGACTTATTTGATTGGATACTGGTGATGGCATGATTGATTTGTTATATTCACGATTATTGTATTGGTAACTTCTGTGATTCTAGATAAAATATGATCTTATGAATGTTCTGCTTAATTAAGGGTTAATCTATATAGTAGTTAGTTGTCTATTGGGGAACTATAGCACTTGGTGGCTAGGAATCAAATATATTAGTTAATGAATCTTGCTTAGTTTAAATTTGATAGTTAGAGATGGTTGATATGTGGCTAATGATGATGTCGGATTTAGCATAGGCAAAGATTAGTGATATTGATGCCTAAGTTTATAATGTCCATTAGTTGTTAAATGAGGAGTTTTGTATTAACGAGGTTAGATAATAAGTGATATTGGTAATAAGAGGTGGCTAATTAATAATGATGATTAGTTGCTAAATGGTTGATTAATGAATATTTAAATGATGAATAGTTGGTTAACGATGGTTAGTTAATGAATTATGTCAGTTATCAAAAGAGGGTGAAATGATATGTGGTTAGGTGTTGTCTAAAAGATGGTGAAATAATGGTTAGTTAATGAATGATAACTGGTTATTGACGTTGTTATTGATATCACTGTTATGTTCAGTATTATGGCTAGCTTATGACAGATTGACTATTGATTTGGTATTGAGATTTGAGGTATGTTTCGGCATCTTTTATCTTATGATTGCACTATTATGCACGATTATATCATGTCTAGCTATGTGGATTATAACCTTGAGCATGATAGCCTCAAATCCTGATGGTATTATAATGAGGTCTTAGAATGAGGATATGATGATCTAGGTTATTCTTAAGATGACCTCGTGTTTATATATATATATATATTAGCTATATGAAGCTATGACACTACTGTATATCCCTTCCTTCATTTGTTCATATTGTATATTCGTTTCTTGGCCTTGTATATTGCTATATATTTGTTTTGCTCTTCATTCATATATTGGCTTGGGATATATGACATAATATTGACGTCTATTGAATGTGGTTGGAATATATAGGATAGTTTACCCTGATAATTCCTTGGTCTTATTATGTTAGACTCTTGGACTTGGACAAGGTAGTTGTCCCTTATTATTCTCATTGACTTGTTATATTATTTCTAGACTCTGGGGTATAGTTTCCATTATGTTTATATGTTGTATATATCTGCTTTATCTTTGGAGCTCAGTTGGTAGTAGCCTACTAAGTGCCATTCGTTTGGTACTCATACTACACTTATGCAGCCTGCAGATCATAATACGGGTTATCGTCGTTGACGTGTGCATCGTTCGGAGCAGCCGTGGTTCGGAGACTTAGGTGATCTTTTAACGTTCGGAGTATTACTTATTTCACTCTTATGTATTAGAATAGTCTCCATGTTGTATTCAGAGATAAGTTGTATCAGATTACTTATCCTTGGCATTTCACTTTGGTACTTACTAATCTTTACTTGATATATTCTATATTCTTTTCGTTATATTGTTGAGTAGTCTATAACTGGCCATTCTGGACTACGGGTTGGTTTGCCTACTGGGGGTTATGGTAGGCTATATCATGACTTAAGAAATTGGGTCGTGACAATCAATTTTAGAAAAACATCTAGCACCCTAAAGCTAGTTGAAAAGATCATCAATCCTAGGAAGAGGGTATTTATATTAAACTGCCGATAATTTATACACATCCGAAGAGATCCATCTTTATTACGCACGAAAAGCACGGGAGCACCCTACAGAGAAATACTAGGTCGAATGAAGCCCTTATCAAGTAGATCCTTTAACTACTACTTTAGTTCTTTCCATTCAGTCGGGGCCATTCTATAAGGAGGAACGGAGATAGGGTGAGTATCCGGTAGATGATTAATTAATAAATCTATTTCCCTATCGGGAGGAATACCAAGAAGATCCTCGATGAACACGTTACAAAACTCATGGACAACAAGGCTAGATCTCAAGGAGGGAACCTCAGAACTAGAATCTTTAACCCGAAACAAATGATATAGATACCCTTTGGAAATCAACCTCTGATCTCTGAGATAAGAAATAAACCTCTATTTAGGCACTAGGGATCTTCCCTCCTATTCAATTATCAGTTCATTAGAAAATTGGAAATTGACTTTTTGAGTCCAATAATTCAAAGAAACATAGTATGAATAAAGACAATCTATCCCTAATATTACGTCGAAGTCTACCATATCAAGCTCTACTAAATCCACCAAAGCTCCTTATGAAAGATAGACACCACACAACCCCTATAGATCTTTCTAACCACAATAGAGTCACCCAGTAGAGTAGACACAGAAAAAGGGTCGAAAATTCTTTCGGGACCAAAACCAAAATGCACATCCATATATGGGGTCACATAGAAAAGGGTAGATCCCGGTTCAAGCAGATAATACACATTATAAGAGAAGAGCTTTAATGTACTGTAATAACATAAGGATACACCTCGGATTCCTAATTAGTGGAAAGAGCCTAAAGACTATTCCGGCTAGTACCAGAAGTAGCAACCTTTTGTGTAGAAGACGAAAAAGTGGGGATCAAAACTTTATTAGCTCGGTGGCTAGCTTAGCCGCGGTGAAATCCCGATGCATTCGACCAAGATGACCACAGTTGAAGCAATGATCCTTTCCCACATCATAATAACCCCGATGAAGTTGACCACAAAATCTATAAGAAGGATAGGGAGGGGATTATTGAGCTACACTATCTTGAGTTTGGGCACTCTGTGCTTTAGGATAACTACTGGTCTAAAAATGATGATCACCGAACAACTTTGGATTAGGAGCACTAGCCTAAGAATATGAACCAGAGTTTCCCAGTATCTTCTTCTTGATTTACTATCTACCATTTCTTTCACTGTTCTGCTAATTTGCACCCTGTTCTAAATACCTAAACTTCTTATTCTACCTCTCTCCTATTTCTACCAACTTCTTATCCTCAACTTACTGCATGTAAACCACAAGTCTGGAGATGTCCATGTCATTGATGCAATCATGAGACAAACCCAAAGCAAACTTCCTCATTCTGACTCTCATGCTAGACACTAACTCTGGAGCATAGTGAGACAACTGATGAAACTTCAGGGCATATTCCTTCACATTCATCTTGCTCTACTTCAAATTCACAAACTCCTCTACCTTAGCATCCCTCAGCTCCCGAGGAAAGAAATGATTTAGAAGCACACCCAAAAACTCATCCTATAAAATTGTCTCTTTATCATCACCTCTTAACTACTTCCACTCTTCATACCATTGATAAGCTACATTCTTCAACTGGTATGCAGCAAACTCGACACCCTCCGAATTAGTAGCATCCATCACTCTGAATATCTCCTTCATCTCATTTACAAAACTTTGAGGATCCTCCCTAACCTTAGAGCTAGTAAAGGTTGGGGGATTTAATCTCATGAACTAACCAAATCGAGTAACCTTTGAAGAAGGAGAAACAGAGTACCCTTGACCTGACTGGCGAGATTGGGAGGTCACCAACTGAGTCAACATATGAATAGAATAGCGAAACTCCGCATTAGAGATATCTCCTAGAGGTGAATAAGCATGAGTGTCACCATCCAAATAAAGACTAATAGAGACTGGTGGAACTCTACATGGGACAGTATAATTAGGAGCAGGGAACCTAGACTGGGTCTGCACTCCACAAGTAGGTTGAATTTCATCCACATTATCCTCTGGTTGGATAGAGGGTCTGACAAAGTTTCTACAAACATCAAATCTTCGAGGAGGCATGATCTGAAACGTGAGTAAACTAGAGTTAGGAAAATTCAAGACACCAGACTCTATAGCCCAAAATAGAACACACGAAAGGGAAACATTACAAAATGCATTGTAGCCTCTACTTTATAAGTATAGCGCACTACACACCCATAAAAGAGACTCTACTCTACACAACTTTGTGGACACCCAATGACCTTGATCCTAGGATTTAATACCAAGCTTGTCATGATTAGACCCCTCGGGCCTAGCCATGCAAGTATGTCTAGACCACCATGGGCCGAAGACCACCCACATATCCTATCCAAACCAAACATAACAAAAATAATAACAAATCAGAAGACAATCAGAGGAAAAAGATAAAACAGTTAGTATAACTCAAGAATAAGATCTAAGAGCGAACAACACTATCCGACCCACTCATGTCCACAAAAGCCTCTAAATCAATCCAAATATCAAATTAGGCCGGGACACGCCTTTGACCATGACAACGACAATAAGAATGATAATGTTAATGTGAACTATTCAATTCTAAAATATGAAAAGAAATTAATGGAATTACTAAGCTTTTCGGAGGATGGAAGCTCATCACTTTACCGCGAACCAACCAACAAACCAGACCACCAAAAACTGCATAAACCAATAGAAAAAACACCTAAGACCCTACATCATGAAAGGATGTAGCGTCTAGGGATAGTTAGCAGGGTGAGCGCTATCATGTAACTCGGGGAAGCGATAAAATAATGTCATTTCAAAAGTCAAATCTAAACTCAATGTACATGTTTACACATACACATATTTATATATATAATGATGGGATAGGGACCAAGGTTTAGTATGAGATTTAAAACCATAAACCTGTATTGGGTAGCTCTAACCATCTTAAAAATACCCACGAGATATATGGGTCTGGCTTCTCCCATTAGAAGGGTCCAAGTGCGTGTTAGCCGCATGAGCTGGAGAAATCCAAGGAAGGTCCAGGGAATCAATGACCCCAACCATTCAATATATATATATATATATATATATAAAATGTGCAAAATATACACACGGGCACCAAGGTCCCCATGCCGACAAATGTGGTTTCTGGTATCTGTCCCCCTGGAAACTCCACCTTCCATGGTCAGCTACAAAACCCCCTTTAAGCTTAATTAAAATATTTAAACATAGACCATCTATTTAATTTCATGACCCGAACTAAGGCTTGTCCATGCCGGGTATCTCAAGTCCACCAAGGATCAGAGATCACCCCTGTTGCCTAGTCAACCTAACACAATGACCAATAGAAGCTGAATTCTGAACATATAAGAAGATAGGATATAAAAGTTCTAAGGAATCTAAGATAACTAAATATCCAAAAATCAATAGCCAAATCCACCCAAGTCCATAGCAAAATTCACAAAGCCTCTAAATAATACTGAAAGTTAATCTAATTCTGGACATGCCCTCAACTCTGAAAATGACAATGACAATGATAATGTAAGTGTGAACTCTTCAATTCTAGTCAATAAAAGGAGACTGATAAAATGTCCAAGTCTTTCAGGGAATGGAAGATCGCCACTTCACCACCAACGACGTACAAACTTAGCAGATCCACTTAACACTGCACAAAATAAAGTATAAGTATCTCCAGTGCCGGCATCTCATGAGGATACAATGTTCGAAGATGGTTAGTGGTTGAGCACTAGCATATAACTCAGGGATAGGGGATAAAATAATGCCATGAACCATATTTTAAAATCATTCAAAACTAATGCACATAGTCATATATATATATAAGAATGTCATGACGGGACAAGGAACAAGGCTTAGTATGTAGTAAACTTTATCTTGGACTATGTAGCTCAACCATCATAAACAGGCACCTCGGGATATATGGGTTCATCTCTCCCTACTGAAAGGGCCCCAGTGCGTGTTAGCTGCACGAATCAAATATATCAGGGAAGTCCAGGGAATACCTTATCCCTATTTCAATCCAAGATACAAATATATCAATAGTCTGAACCATGTACACAGGTCATCAACACCAAACCTCACATTGGAAAACCATTAAGGCAGACCATGGCCATCATCATACCCTTATACTTGTAAACTTATCTCTATGCCATAACAATTACATTAACTTGGGGGGAATTCCTTGAACCCCTTTATTCATTAAATCAAATCATAGCCAACAAGGCCTTCAAAACTATGTTCATTGTTTAACCTTTTATGCAATGCAATAACATAGGTGAATAAGTCAAACCAAGTGATAATTTCATAATTCAAAGCCATTTACACAAGCGGGTTGAGGGAACATAACTATTCAAACCAATTTTGAATTTTCAAATAACAATTTAGGAAAAATCATGGCCCCTTAGTTTATTCACCATTTCCATGCACCTCACAAGTTTAAAACCATTAATAAAGCATAAAAATGCATAATACATCATGGGAAAACAATTTAAGAATCAACCATATCAAAATGCTCAACACATCAAAACCCACATTCAAAATTATCCAATTAAACCATTTAAATACATGTTTTTCATAAAGTAATAATTGGGGAAGAGAAACATGCCTGAAATACCAAAATTTATGGAGAGAAATCAACCCTTGAGCCCTTAGATGACCAACTTCTTGGAAACCTAATTATCTTAACCTTAGAGAGTTTTGAAAGGAGAGTGTTTTTTATTGTGTTATGAATAAGAAATAACCCCTTTGCATGCTTTATGGACATGGGGTCTAAGTAGGGGTAAAGGGGAATTGACCAGAATGTCCTTAATGAAAAGACTGAAATTAACCGCCTAGTCGCTATGAATGACCTAACAACTCATAGGGTCACCTTATGACTTGTAAGGTTCTATTCGTAGTCTGCATAATGTACATGATCACCAATATTGACTTGGCTACGATTTGTATCATATGACTCATACTCAGTCATTATGACTTGCATAGTCCATTCATTGTTAAAGTAGAAACAATTGGGCATCACAGTGGTTAGGCTATGTAAGACATCACACGCCTCATTTTGAGTGTTTATGATTCGCATCCCCCAGTTATAGTCATAGCAAAAGCTCTATGCCAACATACTAGCCAGGCTATGATTGGGTCCTTAAGACCCATCAAGACTTTCTACGACTCGCAGGATCAAGAATCCATGGAGTTGTATTTAACCAAGGAGTCATCCATTAAGACATTTATCAAATATTATCGTCATACAAATTAATTATGCTTGCAAGCCAATTCCATTATGAGAAACCAAACCAATAAGCCATAAGACTCCAAAGTTCCCATTTTAAATCAGTACATGGACACCAAGGACTTTCAAAACAATTTTTATCCATTTAGCCATTAATACAATGCAATAATTTAGTAAAGTATGCCAAACCATGTAATTATCCATATTTCAAAACCAATTATGCAAGTGGGTTGAGTTTAATGCTAATTTTAAATAAAACACCATAAATTTGGGGGAATCCATGACCACCATTCCGTTCACCATGCCCATACACCCGATGAGTTCTAAAATCCATCCATAAAGCATAAACAAATGCATATAAAACATGAGAATACCATTTAAAAAATAATCGTCCAAAACCCTCAACCCAAATTCCAAAGCCAAACATTAAAACCATGTGAATACCAAACCATCACATTCTAAAATAAAAGACAAGTTTAGGGATGAGATACATGCTTGAAGAAAACAAGCATTTGGAGAAGATACCACACTTTGAGCCCTAGATGACCAACCCTTTGAAACCCTAACTTTGTTCTTGACTTTGGAATTTATGAGAGAAGATAGTGTTTGTGTTATGTTTTATGGGTAGAAATAGTACTAAGGGAAGGTTTTAAGTCATAGGAATAGTGTGTGATTCTATTATTATTTCACCTGATGAGTTCATACCTTTTGAGGTTATGTGTGATTCTAGTAGAGTGGTGTTAGAAGCAGTCCTAGGCCAATTCTGTGAGAATGTAATCCATCCTATCTATTATGCTAGCAAAGCATTAAAACTATCTCAAAAAACTTATACCATGATTGAAAAAGAGTTGGTTGTTGTAGTTTTTACATTTGAGAAACTTAGGTCTCATTTGCTTGGCACGAAAGTGATTGTACATACCGACCATGCAGTTCTTAGGTATCTATGGAAAAAAAGGTTGCAAAGCATAGATTGATTAGTTAGATACTTATATTACAAAAATTTAACTTTAAGGTCAAGGATCAAAAGGGTACAAAAAATAAGCGGCGGAGCACTTATCCCTACATGAAGAAGAGGCAATCTTAAAATTAAAAAGGAGCTTGACATTGATGATACTATCAAAATGAGTAGGTATTGACTGCATCACACAACTTAATTCCATGGTTCATGGATTTTGCCAATTATTTGATAAGTGATATGGTGTACGAGGACTTATCCTTTATGTAATGGAAAAAGTTTATTTTTTTTGGAAAATTTTCTAGGATGAGATATATTGGTTTTGTATTTATGTAGATGGGATGATTAGTTGATTGTGTCCGAGGTAGAGATGATGAGCATATTATGGGTTTGTCAGTCGTCTTCTATTGGGGGTCACCATAGTGGTATTTAGAAAACCTGAAAAATTCTAAAATATGGGTACTATTGTCCAACCATTCATCAAAATTCACTTAACTATGCATGGTCGGGTGACCAATTCCAAAGGCAAAGGGGCACATCAAAAGCATGAACTTCTTCTCTCTTTCTCTCATTCTTGTAAATGAACTCTTTGGTGTTTGGTGTATTGACCCTATGGGACTTTTGTTAGCTCAAATGGTATGAATTATATAATTTTTATTTTTGACTATGTGTTCAAATAGGTGGAACCAATTGTCATTCCTAACAATGAAGGTAAGGGTGTCACAACATTCTTTAAACAAAACACCTTTTCAAGGTTTAATACGCCAAGGTCAATCACCAATGATGGAGAAGTTTATTATTGTAACAAGTTATTTTGTTCCCTATTTTAAAAATATAGTGTGAAGCATAGGGTGGAAATAACTTATCATCCACAAACTATTGGGCAAGTGAGGTCTCCAACCAGGAGGTAAAGACAATCATTACAAAGATAGTGAATACATATAAAATGGATTGGCCTTTAAAGTTTGATGTAGCTTTATGGGAGTACTAGATTCCTTTCAATACCCATATAGGTATCTCTCCCTATCATCTTATTTATGGAAATTCATGCCATCAGCTAGTTGAGATTGAACACAAATTGATTTGGGCACCATAGAAGCTGAATTTGAATTGGGGTGATGTTTTGAACTTGAGGCTTGATCAATTGAATGAGTTGGATTAATTTTGAATAAAATCCTATAGAGTTCAGCTTCTTAAAAATAAAAGATAAAGGTGTCTGAAAGATCGAAAAGATAGAATTTAATCTAGGTGATTTGGTCTTGCTATTCAATTCCAAACATGCTTGTTTCCTGGCATATTGAGGTCTAAGTGGACAGGGCCATTTCGTGTGGTACATGTGTTCCCTTATGGTACAATTAAGCTTGAAAGTCATAAATGAAAATTTTCAAGGTAAATGATCAGAGAGTGAAAACATATTTAGGAACTAAGGAAGAAATAAGGGTAGTTGATGAATAGACCATGAAGTCTAATTAACTAAGGTACCAGAGTTACTCCACATTGTTAAATCAGGCAATGCATGGGAGGCAACCCATGGATTAGTTTTGTGAAGTCTGTGTATCCAAATTAGCCAGGTCATGTCGCGACATTAAAGAAAGTGTTGTTTGAGCGGCAGCTCAAGGATTTTGTTTTTCTTTTTCGTTGATTTTTACTTTGTGGTATAGAGGTAATGTGTTTTGAAGAATGTGATTAGACTGAAGCTAATAAAAAGATAAAAGTCTAGTATATAAACCTTATAGGACTCACAATGAGTCATAGACATTGGCAATGACTCTTAGGGTGATTTTTCACCACTGGGAGTGAAAATAGAAATTGCAATATTATAGGAAATCCACCCCACAATTCTCAAAATGAGTCAAAGTAACCCATCGGGTCTCAGAATGACCATGGCATTGATTTGTGGGGACTTGAGAAGCTAAGTGTTCTAAGTTGTCACAATGAGTTTTCCAAATCCCTCATAGACCATACAATGAATTATAGGGAATTCACTTGCATTGGGTCAAAATTAGTCAATATTTTAATTGCAACCCAACCTGACTGACCTAGTTTGTGAGGATTAAACCCCTTAATTACACTCGATAACTCCTCCTTTCCCAAAAATTAGAAATTCTAACTTTGTCCACTACTAAAAATGATATCTCCCTATTAATTTTCTACCTAAATCATGCATAATCACCTTAAAATTTATCATTGTTCGTATCTATTTGTTCATCCTCTTAAATTCGACTTTAATTGATTGTCTTCTAAGTTTTTATCTTCTTCAAGCTTCATTATCAAAAGTAAAGTAAGTTTAAATTACCCTAAATTAATTTTGTTGTTGGTATTGAGAATTCTCTATGGATGTACCATCATTATTATGTGTGTCCTCAATCCTTGATGAAATTACTTGAAAGAATTAGGTTTGCTTAGACTTAAAAAAATTTGATCAGTTGTTTTTTGTTAAAACTGTTGCAATGGGTGAGTAATATGTGTTCATGATTGATATGTCCTAAAATATGTCTGTCATTGTGATCTATGGTTAAGTCTAAGTAACCTCGGGTAATTGATGTTGTGTGTACATACAAGGAATTGGTTTCCTCGACCATTCTAGTGATCATAAATGTGCTATAAGTATGATGTGGTTGAAGAATATTTCAACAAACTAGGGTTGCAGAAACTACCCCAGTGTAGTCCTCATGACTATCATAATGAGTCGTATCAGTCATCTTTTAAGTCATGACCACTGGCTCTATGGTCCGAAAGTCTAAAGTTTCAAGACTTTGTATAATTACTTTGTATGAGTCTCATAATGAGTCAAAGGGAGACCTAATGACTCATAGTGACCACTCATACTAAGACTCTGAAATTGTACATTTGTAGGAGTTAGACCTAACGAGTCACATAATGAGTTGTACGATCTGGTAATAACTAGTTTCCTGACCCATAAGGATCGACAGTGAAAAATATAACTGGATTTTATTACTTGATATTTTGAGTACTGACACTTACCCTCCACAGGTACCATGGAACTAAGAATTCAATGAAGAAAGCAACTCAGAAACAAGGGAAGCCTACTCCTACTAAAGAGTAAACTGAGGAATGATCCACCAGAAAATTAGTGGATGAGGGTACTAATGAATCTAATGGGTCAGTGGAGTAGTATCTACTCACGAATCCAATTGATCTATGTGAAAGCTTGCTTCATACAAGAAGATCGGGGATCCAATAAAATAATCCAGGAGGACCCCACCATATACATCAATACTTACCTAGTCTAAAGAGGGAGGAAAATTAGATTCTGACTAAGGTGAGGATTAAAACAACTCCAAAAATGAAAAAGGGAGCTCGTTTGGTAGTCCATCAAAAGAGAAATCATGTATGGGGTCTAATATATAGGTCCATAATTATGTTGATAATAAGACCTCCACAGAGTCCACCACCAGCTAAGATAGTACCAGAGGCTCATATTGCTTTACAGGCATGCAGGCTATTTATGTTTAGAACCTAGCTATTACTGAAAGAGGTCGACTAAAGATGGGTTTTTATGAGGAGCCAAGATTGATAACCACGAGCATGTATAAGATGCCTAAGTTTGAGAGAGTGTTCAATAAATACAAGCTTGGATGGATGATTGAGTATTCCAGTAGATATAGTCCCAAATGGTTTGGGAATTTTATGCTACATACTAGGCCACAATGAAGGTACAACCCCATAGGGAAATCATTGGATGTTTCAGCCTACACTTCCACTATATTGATACATAGTGGACATATGGGTATCCAATAGTAAACTATTTCACATTTCTTATATGATCAATATTTTTAGCCTCCAACTAACACTATAAAGAAATATTATTACATAGATGAGATAACAAAAATGAAGATGAAGTCGATTAGCACCAAGGATAAAATTGTGCACTATCGATGAATGGCTAACATTATCACTGCCCAGTAGAAAGATGTTGATTTAGTAGATCGTATAGCATCACAGATGAATAGAGGCACCTTGAGATTCACCTCCATATTATTGTAGACTTTGATTCACCATAGGTTATGGCTAACATCAAAAGATAATATTTTAAGCCCTAACTAGGCTGCATATTATCTAGTATTATAGAGGGGTATGATATTTACATTGCTATAATGATTTCTAAAGAAATTTAAGATATAGAAATTGAGAATATTATGCATATAACTTTCCCTTACTTAGTGACTTTGATATGTTTAAAAGTAGGTTCTTCTTTTTAGAAGATGTTGATTATTTTTATTTAGGTGAGGGGAATTATAGATTTGGGACTTATTTGTGATCCGGTAAATCGCACAACCAAGAAAAGGTGGAAATTAGTGTTGCATTGTTAGCTAGGGCATTCCATTCAAGCATATATATAGAGATGAAGATGCTTGGATTTGCTGAGATTGGGGATATAGAGACTATGTCCCAAACTAGGGCCTCGAGACTCGAGCCCCATACTACTTTTAATGTCACCACCTCTTCTATCTGTAGATGACTTTGATTCCTATTTCATTGAACCCTACCCAAGTTCAGTCATGAGTGACCCACCTATCAGTGGGTATTTTTTAGTTCCAATTGATTTCTTACAGGAACTACTAAAATCGTTAACCACTCTTAAGCTAAGAGTTGACAATGCTGAAAAAATGGGTAAGCCAAGGGTTAAGAAATATATTTACTTTGAAATATGTGGGATGCAGACCCATTTTGATAGTTTTAAGTGGAGTTTGACTACTATTATTGAGTGTTTTAAGTGTTTGGACATGAATGGTATCAATGAGGAGCTTGCCCTACTTTTGTATACACTGTAGAATTTATTTCCTGCATTTTTTCCTATCGACATACCCATGTTTATGGATGATTTGTATCATATTAAGGTTCCTGACATATGAGGCAATATGGGCAAGGAAAAGAGTATTAAATATGGTGAAGAGATATCCCAATGAAAGAAGAAAAGGAGAAAAAGAGATAAATAGAATATGAAAAAAGTTTATGGGAGACATCAAGCAGTCCTCCGAGGACCACTTATCTAAAATTCATAAGAGGGGAGAGTTTCGGGTCATTTCTTATGAGGCTATAAGAGATACTAGTGTTGTTTTATATGAGAGTTGTGGGGGATATGATAGTTGACCCTGCTATTTCTACACCTTTAATGTTATAACCCAATTTCTTAGGTCATGATGACACCTACTATAACTTACTAGTAGGTAATCTAACCCATAGTTTGTAACTGTGAGTAAAGGATACCATAAGAAATAAAGAAATAATGCAGAATAATCATAGTAAAAGGCAAAAATACATTAAGTATTCCCAAGACTTATTGGAATAAGTACAAGAGCTACTAATTTAATTTGACTAGAACATGAAGTACTGAAAGAATATACTGATACAACCCTTCTCTAAATACAACACAGAGACTAGTCTAGTACCTAAGAGGGAGAATAGAAAATCTCCAAATGGTAGGAGCTCACATTATGTCTCTAAACCATAGCTGCTCTGCATAACGCACATAATAATTGCAAGAATCCATAATATGATATGTAGGCTGCAGAAGTATAGTATGAGTACAAAACACGTGGATCATAGTAGGAAAATTCTAACTTAGCTTAAAATATAATGAAAATAGATGTATCATGTAATCAAGAATGTAAACTACACACAAATATTCAGAAACTACATAATAAAGAAAAGGGGTCTATAAGGACAACCTATCATATTCTAGCCATAATCAGGAACTTAAACACCATACTGTATATTACTGACCAATATACAAATAAAGAGAAGAAGAATGATATATAATAGTATATGAGGCAAAGGAATGGATATACAACATGAATAAGCAAAAGAAGGGAGGATATACAGTAATACCATAACCACTATAGATGGTATAATGACCCTTTAGGTCATATTTTATATTTCCACTTAATTTTATATTTAGAGCTTCCCTATAGATTCCCCAAGTTATTTATGACTTACTAGGAGTGACAATTCTATTTTAGGGCAGTTCAATTGATTCTTAGAGCCAAATCCTATTTTGAAACCTTAAGTAGTTCAAATTGGCTATCGAGCAAAAACTTCAGTCAAATGACTTCATATGCTAGTTCTAACTATTCCAATAGATTTGGAATGTTAATTTTAGTCTAGGTGAACTCTTGGTTTAGGTATCGATTCACCTAGGCTCATTTTGAGCTATTGGTCAAAAGTTAAGAAAATAGTAAGTAGGGTGTAGGACATACTTTTTGTTGAAATGACCTTGAGTAGGAATTTCGACAACACCATTGAGTTTGGAACATTGAATTTGATAAGGTACATAGTATGCTTTCATATATGGTATTCCAGATGAATCTCGAGGGGTTGACGGGACATTGGAAATTGTCAAGTTTCAACTGGTACCGGTGCACTCTCGTTCACAAGTCACCGATTTGATAGGGATCTATAAAATAGCAGCAAGTATTGCAAATGCAATACCTATATTGCAAAATCTACTCCATCTAGCAGTGGACAGGTATTGTGTAAGTGATATCCCTAGTCATGATTATGATTTCTGGCCCTTTGGCAAGGTATCGCGATTGTGAAGGCCAAATTACATACGCGACTCTTGTGTACCTGGGAAGGTTATAAATACTGCTTTTTATCCCTTTTGACCCATTTATCATCCATTTTAAAGAGTTTTAAATTATAAGGAGTGGTATATTTTGGGAATAAAAATTGTATGCGATCATTGAGCACAGATAAATGCCTATCAAAGCCAAGGTAGGAATCAAGGTTGGATGGACCATGAGTAGGATAGAGATTATAGGTATAGGGATTGTGATTATGACCATTATGTTCCTTTTCATGATCGATATAAGACCAAGGATTCAAGTGCCATCGACCCTGAAAAATTCAAGATCGATAATGTGTTTGTAAGAATATTGAATAGAGTGGAAGGTACAGACAAAATGGTCCAAGAGTTGAAAGGTGAATTCTCTCAAGTATCTCAAACTGTGGTGTCTCACTCTTCCTCTATCAAACAATTGGAAATCCAAATTGGGCAAATCTCCATGCAACTAAATGTTAGGCCTAGAGGTGGACTCCCTAGTGACATGATTGCTAATCCAAATATGATGCTTAAGTTCTAGCAATTGTCACAAAGAGTGGAAAGACACTTAATGAAAACTCTAAAGGAGACTTATGTGAGAAAATGCCCAAAGCGAAAGCAAAGAAGGCATTACCTCAAAGTTAAGAAGAAAATAAGGAGAAGGAAATCGATGAAAGTGACGAAGAAGTGGTTGAGATTAAAAAGACAAAAAGTGAAGCAAGGCCCACAGTCCAAGTTCTTCCGCTATTCCCTCAACGATTGCATAAAAAAGAGGAAGATAACAAATTAAGGAAGTTCATGGCAAAATTTAGCAATCTATTAATAAACATCCTATTGTTCGAGATGATCCAAGAGATCCCGGGATACGCTAAGCTAATGAAAAAGTTGATGTTCAAGAAGAAACTTGTTGAAGGTGACACCATTGAGGTTACTCATGGGTGTAGTGCTATCATGGATAATAAGGTTGTGGAAAAGAAAGATGACCCCAAAGCATTCACCATTCCTTGCACAATTGGGACTCATAAGTTTGACCTTGGTGTGAACATCAACTTAATGCCTTTTGTCATCTACAAGAAGCATGGATTGGATGCCCCTACACTGATCTCTATGCAACTCTTAATGGCAGATCGGTCCATTAAAAGGCTGGTGGGAATTTTGTTTGATGTCCTTATTGAAGTGGACAAGTTTATACTCCCAGCGAATTTCATGGTGTTGGATTGTAAAATAGACCAAGAGGTACCTATAATCCATGGTCATCCTTTCATATCCACTGACAGAGCCATTGTCGATTTGGAGATGGGGGAAATGAATTTAGGGTACAAGAGGATAAGGTCTCTTTCAAAATATGCAAGACAAAGAAGCAAACCACGGAGCTCTAAGTTGTTTCATAGTAGATGTGAAGAGTGAGAAGGAAAATGAGGAGGGGATTTAGGAGCCACCTTGAATATGGATGAATATAAACTTCATGCCACGACGTTAACTAAGTCGCTAGGTAGGAGACAACCCACCAATGCCACAAAATTGGCTCGTATCCTTTCTTTCATGTTTTTGTAGTATACATGTTAGATTTTTCATGTAAATAACTCATGTATTTATTGCACTACAGAGTGCATTGTATGAGATTGGAATGGGGGAAGTGTGAAATTTTGTATTGAAAATTGAATAGGGGAAAACTATAAAAACTGAACAAAGAGCTGAATAGGGGAAAATAGAGGAGTAGAACTGCTCTTAGTTACTGCAATCGTGGTCCCCAAGCACAATTGTGGTTACCCGTATGTCCGTAATCGCGGTCATTTTAGCCACTCAATCCCTAATTTCTCCCATTTTCCTCACACTCCCTTTTAAGATTTACTCTCTAATTGAGCTAAATTTTGGCCAAGTTTGTAAGCTCTCCAACAATATCCTTGCATCGCTCTTGCATTACAAATAAGTATGTATCATGAATCCATGTTCTTATTTTTGAAAAAAGGCCCTAGAATGCATTATTAAGAGAGCACCTAAAGTCTTGATTGTTATGCTTTCCATGTTGTCATACTTGGTATTGGTATGGTGTTGGATGCTTGAATAAGGTGTGCACATATGTGGGGCAATCTTGAGTGCCCAAAAATGTGTTAAAAATGTAGACAAATAAGGTGTGACACCAAGTTTTTGACACATTTCCCAAATGAACTTTCAATAAAGATATTTGCATTTTAAAGGGCACATTCAGACACTTATTATCATTGTTGAACTGGTATTCATGTGAATCCATATTGTAGAGCATACTAGTGGCCTAAGAATTTGGAAGAAATTTGAACACAAGAATCTGGCATAAAACCAGCCTCAGGTTTCCCGATCGCAATAACCAAGGCCAGGAACCATGCCAAAAATCCTGCACTTCGAATTTTTAGCCTAAACCCACCAAGCACCCATTCCAATGAGCTTTAGTGAACAATGTGGTACATTTTGCATGATAAAATTTCATTGATTGATAAAATGTGTGCCTAGTGCTTTCAGGACAACTTCATGGACAAGTATGATCATATTCGATTCATGGAACCTGAGTGCCACACTCACTACTATAGTGATCTTTTGAGGACAAAGTTGCTCATAGAAAGAGGTATTTTATTGAAGAACATGCCAAAGAAACTATTGAAATTTCATGACAAACTTGAATCCACAGGGTGGAAGTGATTTACCCCAGATCCCTATATTGCAAATAAACAATGGGTTCATGAATTCTATACCAACTTCAGTGAAGTGTCCTTCTCTGACCCATTCAATGTGACTATTAAAGATTCAGGAAAAATCGATGAAAGTTGGGGCTAAGCAAATCAATGATGTTTATGGGCTCTAATATGCAGACATGGGTTAATTCAAAGAAAAGGAATATAAATTGGGGATTTGGTTGGTACAACAGCTATGCCTCAAAAAGGAAGTCTCTTGGGAAAAGACTAAAATCAACATCTCCATAAACGACTTCTCATTCAAGGGTCGGATATGGTTTCACATTATTTGTAGCCGAGTCTCTCCTTGCACCTACATGAAAATAGTCCCATATCTGCATGCTCAAATGGTTGCTTGCATTCTAGACAGCATCCCTTTGGATATTGGTCAGCTTGTGGTCAATAAAATAGATCACTTCAAGAACTAAGGTAGTACGTTTCTCTTCTTCCCCTCTTTGATTCCTGAGCTTTGTATGAGAGCGGGGGTTGAAGAGTATGCTAGTGATACAGGGGTGTATTTTGATACTCCCATCTAACCCTTGAGGATTTGAGAAGAGGGCGCACTTGGCAAAGGAAAGAAAAGACAGATCGACTAGGAAAAATCAGCATGTATTGAGTCTGAGTCTCATAGGCCAACCACTACTAGACCTCTTGAGGAGATTGGAATTGATATTTCTGCCATTATGGAGTTTGTGTCAAGTTTACCCCCAGGACTAGAAGAGCCTTCCACCACCCATCATTCACATGTGTCACATGTCGATTATGAGAAATACAAGGAGGACCAAAAGAATCAAGAATATACCATTGATAAGCTTGAGAAAGCCTACTCCTTTTGGTGGAGTCATACCGAGACCTCTAAATTGCACATGAAAAAATAGTTACAAGAGATAAGAAGAGGGATGAACCCTTTATCAAGATGTGGAAGGGTATGAAGGGCCTATGGAAGGTCCTGAAACAATGAGATAGACTTTCTTTCTCTTGGGTGGAGAGTGATAATAAGGCCCTTGATAAGAGTGAATTTCTCTTTATCAAGGTATGGAAGGGGTCAAGGGCCCTTGATGTGGTTTCAGGGAGCACCCTTGTCTCTTTTATCCTTGATTATTTATGTAGAGGGGACACTACTACCTTTTCAGTTGGGGGTGTCTCCGTATTCATTTCATTTGGACCTGTATTATTGATATTTTTGCATACTTGTAATGCCCTAAGAACCTATCCCGAGATGTCACATGGTGCTTAAGGACACACGTCGCCTTAAGCTAACCCTGTAAGCCTATCATCACGTTTAGAACTCACTATAACACTAATCATTTTAAAATAGGGAAGAATAATCATGCCATGAGCATACTATGATACGAAGAAATATTGTCCTGTACAAAAAAAATACTGAAAGTTCTGTACATATTGGTACTCTAGTATGAAAAAGCCTCTACTACAAAAGACTGAGGAGCCATTGGGACAGATCCCCAGCTGACTCGCCTGAACTGAAAAGAAACAACCATCTACTATCAAGGCAAAAATCAGGGACATAGGTCCTGTACCATGAGGACTCACCAACTGTAAGAATAAAGATGGAGGTACTCAAAGATCACTGTCGTTGCTGAGACTGAGCACCTAAACCTACATCACGAGAAAATATAGAGCATAGAAGAGTATGGGAATCAGTACTTGGGATTGTACTGAGTATGTGGGGGTGTATGCAATATCTTTAAATAATATCATAAATGTAAAATAAAGTCATTCATACTGACAATAATGACTCTCTTCACTTGAATTTCCTGAAACATAATTTCCATAAATCATCGATAATAACATATGCTTCACAAATCTCATAAATTATTAGACTCAACTTAAACTCGTTAACTCATGACTTAAAGTGACTCGGTAACTCAAGAAACTTAGAATATTATGAACTTGGGAGTTTCTTATAACCGACATAAATCATGTGAGCCGCATGGAGTACAATGTTTTACCCTCCTAAGGAAGGAACCCCACATTGGCGGGAGCGTTATACTCTTTCCAGGGAGTATAACCTCAAACTCATCTTTGTGATCACAAACTCAGCTCTTTGGCCCTCAAATCTCAATCCTACGGTGGCACGTAGTTCTGGAAAAGTAGGATGTGCTGAACCCACACTTCCCACTTAGTGCTAAATACTCCTCCCAGAATCAGCTCAGAACACATTAGGAAATCGACCTTAATCAACTCAAGGGTCTATCATGAAGACCAAATCATAAATATATCTCATCTGTAAATCATATACAACTTGTGGATTCCTAACTCGACTCAAACTCAAACAGTCTTTCTCTACATCAAGTACACTTGCTTATCAAATCATATCAAGTATCAAAAGCTTCAAGAAAATATCGCAGGACTCATTATTGACCCTCAAGCCCAATATCGATATTTATTCAATACTCAATCTTCTCATGGAAAAGCATTACTCATGACACCTATCTTAAATCACTTAGAAATCATCAATACATAATAACAAAATACAATTCATGGCATAAATTCTCAATTTAAGAAATATGATGGTAAAATAATCATAAATATCTAGCTTAATCAACTCAAATATCATAAATCCTAAATAAGAAATTTGGGTGTAAACCCTCTTGCAAGGATCATGAAATTCCAATAGTAAAAATCAATTCTTTGGGCACAAGAATGAAAGGATATTCTTGTTCAAGCCCCACATACCTTGGATTATAATTTTAAGATGAAAAGACTTGATTGGAAACTCTTCTTCACACTTTTGAGCTAAGTTTCTTGATACCTTTAACTTAGAGAACTTGATCCTTGAACAACTCGATGAAATATACGAAAGATTCTTGAATTTTCTTGGAGAAGATTTGGATTTGGAGTTGGAGGGGAGAAACCCTAGCTCTAGATATTTTTTGGAAGAGATTTGAGAGAAAATGAATTGCTCTTCTCTACTTGGATATATATATAGAGGCCAAAATAGGCAGAAATGACCAAAATACCCTTGAGGGATGAATTCTACTTGGATATGAATTCTTCTCATGCGGTTTCAATTGCCTGGAGGCATAAGCTATAACCAGTCCGGACCACTCAAAGACTGGTTCATTGGGAAACTGAAACTTGACTATACGAGTATGACAGTCTATAGATGTATAAAAAGAGTGAAGTCAATCCATAACCAGAATAATGTCAAAATCAACCATGTCTAGCTCAATCAAGTCTGCAAACATAATTCTGTTAAGGACAATGATAGGACACTTCTTATACACTTGCTTAACAACAATAGATTCACCTACTAGGGTAGAAACTAAAAAAGGCTCAGGAATCTTTTCAGCACTGATTTCAAAATTTACAACCACCAACGGAGTCACATAAGTAAGACTTGACCCGGGGTCCATCAACACATACACATCAAAATGAAATACACAGAGCGTACCAGTAATAACGTCTGGTGAATCCTCCTTCTCATGGAAGGGTGGTATAGCATAAAAGCGATTCTGGCACTGACCACTTGTAGTACTAGACGAGGCACCCTGAGGAGGATTAGGACGAGCTAAAGGGGCTAGAGCACTAATAGCCTGACTTTGGGGACGAACATCACGACTCCCCTGTCTAGCATATGGGCAATCCCTGAATCTATAGTCCAACTTACCGCAACCAAAACAACCTTACCGATCAACTAAGAATTCACCAGGATAGTCCCTACCGCACTTCGGATATAGGGGAGGACGAGGTCTGTTACTCACATTGTCTTGGGACCTGGACATAGTAGGCCTATTACCCGGCTCCTGCCTAATTCTAATACGGGAGCACTGGCAGATGAAGGCACTACCAGAAGTGAATGGTTCTAGGACTAATGGCAATTCACTCCAAAAAATCTAGTCTGACCATACCCCTGTTGTTATAATCTAACTCTCTTATTTTTCCTTACTCTATCTCTCTTTTTTACCTTATTCGTTTCAATCTACTGAGCATGAATCATTAGTCTTGAAAGGTCCAAGTCTTTATTAAGCATAGCGGATCTACACTGTTTCACAATATAACCAGATACACCAGCCAAAAACTTACTCATACTAGTTCTAGAATCAGCCATCATACCGGGAGCATACTTAGATAACTGGTTGAACTTATGATAATACTCCTTAACTATTATGGGGCCCTGTCTTAAGTTCATAAATTCTTCTAGTTTTGCTTCCCTCAGTTTCAGGGGAAAAAGTCAGTCTAAGAATGCATCCTGGAACAACTATCAAGTCATGGGAGCGGCATCCTCCCTTCTACTCTTCCTCCACATCTCTACCCAATCATAAGCAACACTTTTCAAGCGCGAAGCTAGCTCCACACTTTCTTCCTCTATTACATGCATAATTTGGGTGATCTTTTTCACCTCATCAAGATACATTTGTGGGTCCTCGCCTATCTTTGACCCATAAAACTCTGGCGGATTCATTCGCATAAAATTACGAACCCAAGATACCATTGAACTACCTTCCTACGGAGGTAGAACTATGGCCTGGACATGGGTCTGAGCATTGGTAGTAACTGCCTGGGCTAAGGCTTGAAAAGCTACCCAGAATTCATCATGGGATACCGTCTCACCTAATGGAGCAATGGGTTGAGATCGTTCGTTGTTTATGCAAACTCTACGAGGAGGCATTTTATATCATAATAGAGCACAAATTAATAGCAAAGAGAAACAATTGTAGGCACGATAGACTTTTAAAGAAAGAAATTACTTTTCCTAAAATGCCCCATAGCCTCTTGCTCATAGATGTGGTGCGCTATACACCAATGATCAAGACTCTATGTAACGCAGCTCATTAGACTCCCTAGGACTCTTCAAACCTTAGGCTCTGATACCAAGCTTGTAACGCCCCAAGAACCTATCCCGAGATGTCACATGGTGCTTAAGGCCACACATGGACTCAAGCAAACCCTTTAAGACTGTCATTACTTTCATAACTCACTATAACACTAATCATTTTAAAATAGGGAAGAATAATCATATCATGAGCATACTGTGATACGAAGAAATACTGTCCTGTACGAATAAAATATTGAAAGTTCTGTACATACTGGTACTCTAGTTTGACAAAACCTCTACTACAAAAAACTGAGGAGCCATTGGGACAAATCCCTAATTGACTCCCCTGAACTAAAAAGAAACAACCACCTACAATCAAGGCAAAAATCAGGGACATAGGTCCTCGAACCATGAGGACTTACCAACTGTAAGAATGTAGATAGAGGTACTCAAAGATCACTGTCGCTGCTGAGACTGAGCACCTAAACCTACATCACGAAAAAATGTAGAACATAGAAGAGTATGGGAATCAGTACTTGGTTTTGTACTGAGTATTTAGGGGTGTATGCAACACTTTTAAACAATATCATAAATGTAAAATAAAGTCATGCATGCTGACAATAATGACTATCTTTGCTTGAATTTCCTGAAACATAATTTTCATAAATCATCGATAATTACACATGCTTCACAAATCTCATAAATCATTGGACTCAACTCAAACTCTTTATTTCATGACTTAGAATGACTCGGTAACTTAAGAAACTTAGACTATTATGAACTTGGGAGTTTCTTATAACCGACATAAACCATGTGAGCTGCATGGAGTCCAACGTTTTGCCCTCCTAAGGAAGGAACCCCATATTGGCGAGAGCGTTATACTCTTGCCAGGGAGTATAACCTCAAACTCATCTCTATGATCACAAACTCAACTCTTTGGCCCTCAAATCTCAATCCTACGATGGCACATAGTTCTGGGGAAGTAGGATGTACTGAACCCATACTTCCCACTCGGTGTTAAATACTCCTCCCAGACTCAGCTCAGAACGCGTTAGGAAATACACCTTAATCAACTCAAGGGTCTATCATGAAGACCAAATCATAAATATATCTCATCTATAAACCATATACAACTTGTGGATTCCTAACTCAACTCAAACTCAAAAAGTCTTTCTCAACATCAAGTACACTTGCTTATCAAATCATATCAAGTATCAAAAGCTTCAATAAAATATCATGGGACTTATTCTTGACCCTCAAGCCTAATATCGATATTTATTCAATACTCAATCTTCTCATGGAAAAGTATAACTCATGACACTTATCTTAAATCACTTAGAAATCATTAATACATAATAACAAAACCCAATTTATGGCATAAATTTTCAATTTAAGAAATATGATGGTAAAATAATCATAAATTTCAATCTTAATCAACTCAAATCTCATAAATCATAAATAAAAAAAATTGGGTGTAAACCTACTTGCAAGGATCATGAAATTCCAATAGTAAAAATCAATTCTTTGGGCACAAGAATGAAAGAATATTCTTGTTCAAGCCCCACATACCTTGGATTATAATTTTAAGATGAAAATACTTGATTGGAAACTCTTCTTCACACTTTTGAGCTAAGTTTCTTGATACCTTTGACTAAGAGAACTTGATTCTTGAACAACTCGGTGAAATATACGGAAGATTCTTGAATTTTGTTGGAGAAGATTTGGATTTGGAATTAGAGGAGAGAAACCCTAGCTTTATATATTTCTTAGAAGAGATTGGAGAGAAAATGAATTGCTCTTCTCTACTTGGATATATATATAGAGAGAGAGGCCAAAATGGGCAGAAATGATCAAAACACCCTTGAGCAAACTCTAGAACTGGAGCCCGAGTTTTGGCCTTAGCGTGACACGCCATGATCGTGGACCTTCACTGGATTTTGACAATTAGGAAACTTCTTAGTTGCATGACGTGGTGAAATTGTGTTGTCACCTTGGTCGTGACCTAGAAGGGCACCGCGATGCAGTGGAATCGCGTTGGTGCACTGGAATTTGACAATCCTAATATTGAGCCTTGGCGCGATGTGCCAATATCGCGGAGGCTCACTGGAAAATGAAAATTTCCATTTTGGCTGGCTCCGCGACGTGCTAGTGTGCCAGGTGGCACACTATCTCACTAAAATGGCTCTAACTTTTACCTGAGGGTCGAATTTTGGCAAATTTGGTATCGATAAAAAGCTTATTTAAATCTCCACATAATAAAAAGTAGAAATTATAGAAATAAAACACAGTTTAAACATCATTCACCTTGGAATTCATCCATATTCACTTCAAAAGATGAATTTAGGCTTAAGGAACGATCAGGGTATTACAATACGTTTTTGCTCTTTTAGATGATTCTAATTTTTATTTTAGTTGTAATATTCTGCCACTCTGATGGTGCCTATATTTGCATGTATTAGTTACTTTGTTCTTATTTTGTTAATTTAGTTTAGTTTGGTTTTTCGCCATAGATGAAGGGAAAGTCTCAGTACCCGTGGCATCAGGGTCATAAATGTAAGAGAAGTCTGAGTACTTGTGGAATTAATAAATTGGGATAACATTTATACCCATTGGCGATGTTTGAGTAGCCGTGTGGATGGTCTTCCTATATTGGAGCCACAATGTGAGATAATAACTTGGGTTGTTTCCATGATTAGCAAATTATGCGTGGTGTAGTCTGTCCAAAAATTTTGCAAAATTCGAGGGCATGGACATAAGCAACCTTGTGATTAAACTTTTCCTCTTTCTATGACTCTAAAATTGACTTTGGAAGAATAGTGAATACTCTATTTTTTTCTCGAGCAGGAGGAACAATCGAACCTATTTAACAAAATTCGCATGCCTTGTGTGTGAGCTTATTTGTGTACATCTCATGTGTAATTGTACCATCTAGAACTTGCCCTATTAGTCATTCAAAGTTAAATTTTTATGGTGCTTGGTTGGTAAAATGATCATGGAATCCTTGTAACATTGGAAGCCCACTTTAGCCTAAAAAGCCTACCAATACATAGGAGTTATCTCTAGTCACCCTCTTTGAGCCTTTGGACTTTTCTTTTACAAACACATTATAAGCCGTGACCCTTTTATTTTTTCTCTTTTGAACCCTACCCTCCTTGAACTTAAGAATACATATTAGGGCTAAAAGCCTAAGTTGGGGGTGGTGGAAATTGAAAAAGGTCTAGTTGGTTCATGAAATCATAAGAAAGTGCCTACGAGCTTAAACAATTAAAGAAAATTGATTAGAATAAAGAATAGACTCCACAAAGTAAAAGTTATTATCTATAAACAAAAAAAATAAAGAGGAAAGTGGGAAAACCAAGAAAAGGTAAAGTAGACAAAATAGTAAGGAAAAAAGAGTGTCCCAATAGCAAAAAATGATGAGAGTATGATGTAGAAGTTCAAGAATGGTTTATCCTTATTTTCCTAAGTTGATATCCTACCCTACCCTAAACCTATATTTTAAGTCGTAAAAGTCCTTTGTGATTCTCAACCAAGTGTGGTCATTGTAGTGGCAATTGAAAATAGGGGCAAGCCTATGGCATGGTACTTGTTAACATGGAGAATTTCTTGAGAGAGAGAGTGTTTGCACTTAAAATTCCTTGTTGAATGATTGGTAGTTAGGTTTGTAAAAAAAAAAAATCTTGTGAGGAGGTATGTGAATAAGTTGAGATGGATGATTTTTTCATCTTCGGTACAATAAGATAAAAGGAAGTATAGCATGGTTGTGGTCATAAAGTGAGTCATTTCTAGAGTGTTAGTAGTTTTTACATGGTTTCTCCCCAAAGTCTAATGCATCTTTAAAATATTCCATTTTATATTGAGGGGTGTAGTTGAAACCACTTTGCGCATGTGTGAAGAACTTTTTGTGGTAATAATCAAGTTGGATTCATCATGATCATTGAGTAATAGACTGTGGGCATACATGTGAAGTTGTCTCATAGAAAATGGTGGTGTTTCTTGAGGACAAACAAGGTTTTAAGTTAGGGGTGTTGATCATTGGTGATTTTTCCACTCATTTGCACCAAATATGCGTGCACACTACCATATTCTGTGTAACAAAATAAGGCATCATCATGAATTAAATGCACTAATATCCATATTCTATAGTTATATAGTTGAGAAGGTGAAAAGATGTGGATTTGATCTAAAAAGGGATCAAATAGAAGCAAAATAAGTGAAGCTGCAGACCTGAAGCAGTTCAGCCTCAGTTACCGGGACCGTGGTCCCTAGGCAGCGATCGCAGCCAGTCAAGATGGTCATCATAATACGATCCTAGAGCACAACCATGATTATGGTTAAACCCGCGCAATCGCGATTTAGCAGGAATATGACCCAGGGCAGTTTTGTAAAATTGCCTAGAAGAATCCCTAACCTCATATAGGCAAAACCCCTTTTTTCATTGGGTATTGCTTACCTCATAGATATTTTTTTGAATTGGAAGCAAGAACCCTAAATTGGGCAAGTGTGTAACTAATTGTGGAGGCTGATTTCTTAGTATTTTGTGAAGAATGAATGCTTTGGATAATCCATATGGTATATCTTTCTTTACTTTATTCATGTGTAGCTAAGTAAATTCGTTTTGGGATTATGTTGAACTAAAGTGTAATTATGTATGGGTGTTGTTGTGTTTGCATGATTGTTAGTTGTTGAGTGTTGATTCCACCATTGCTTGAACTTATGATTTGGAATTTAAGGGTGAAAACCCCAAATCTCCAAATGGATTTGATGCTTGAAAACTCCAAATTCTAGAAATCCTTCATCATCCTTGAAAGAGGAATGAAGGTGAACATGAGATAACCCACAACATCCTTGAAAGGGGGTTATAAGGGTACAAGGAAATAGTGGACAATTAAGCCTATGACTTACTACCTTTTTCAATCTTAGAAATAAGTGTAATAGGAGTGTAAATCTTGTCAAGAGAATCATCCTAGAAATAGGGATGCTTGATTAAGGTTTTGGGTGATTATCAATTGCACACTTTTTAGGTGCTCAAAAGAGCCAAAGAGTGAAATAGTTGTGCTTTTATTAAAAGATTAACCATCATGATCTTCGACCTAGCCTATCCTTTAGTTAAAAAATAAGCTTCGTGTTAAACAATCATCAATCCATATGCTTTTACCTTTAGGTAGACATAATCCCAAGATCTCGACAAATCTTGATTTTAAATCAAAAGTGTCATATTCGTGCATCGTTAATAGAAAATCGTTACAAACCAATCCTAAACTAATTCCCCCTATTTTATTTTACATTTCGTGCTTATTAGCATTCTGGGTAACCTTTGTAATTAGAGCACCCATTGTACTTGATATTTATAATTCGCCTCTTGTGGATTCGACCCCAACTCAAGTTGGGTTATTGACAATGACTGCCTCACCCCTCAAATATGGGAGTGAGTTGAGCATTATCAGGGAACAATGCTCGTGGCCGCATGAACCAGAGGGTAAACATATGCACTATGGGGGACTCAAACCTTTATGCATGTTAAGGTGACACGAGCACCAAATTATGTAATGAGATATCGGGGATCTGAACCTCCCAATCATATAATAATAATAGAGGGACTCGAACCACCTAGTTGTATAGACCCCTATATTGTCAATTGTGATTTCTAATGTTTGTCTTTTGGAACTCCACTCCCATGACTCAACTAGACAACCCTCTTTAAAGCCTAATTAAAACAATTATCATACAATCACATTCATTGAACCATAATACACATTTAGGCATACGTTATTGGTATCATTATACCAACTACACTTGAAAGGTAACATCAACAGGCCGAAGTAATTTTGTTACTTGGGGAATTCACAACCCCTCTTGGGTCAATTATGCACTACCTTTTGAAAACACCAACCTACAAGGTTCAATTTAACATCTTAATGCAATATTTCTAGAATAGTTAAAATTACCATGTTTCTCATAACTAAAACAATTTTACAATATGGGGTTTGGGCCATAATCACTTCAGAAGTCACAAGTTTAGGGAAAATCACAATTCCCAAGTTCATTCACCATACGTATGCACCCATAAGTTCATATCCATTGTTAAAACATGAGTAATGCTTAATAAAAACATGGGACAATAATTAATTGTTAATAAAACCATGGGACAATAATTAATTGACCCTTTATGTCAAAACCCTTACTTTTAATCACGTAATTAACTATGTAATTTGATGCAATAGAGACATTAAGTTTAAGGAAAGATTCACATGCCTGAAATATCAAGTTTCACAAAGAGAATTTAACTCTAGAGCCCTTAGATGACCAACTTGATGAAACGATAGCTTGACTTGATTGAGGGAATTTAGAGAGCCTTTTGGAGTGTTTGAAAAGTTTCTTAGATTTGTTTTTAAGTGGTAATGACACCCTAAAGAGGTTATAATATGTGGGGTTCAATTTGGTTAAGAGGGGAAATGTCGAGAATGCCCTCAACTTAAAAGCTGAAAAAGTGCTTACTACGGGTCAAGAATTGACTCGTATACACTCCTTATGACTCATCACCATGAGTTGTGACCAAGATAGAGCTACCAAAGCACCCTACACTGTTGACTATATGACTCAGTGACATGACTTATAATGGGACCCTACTACTCATAGCGTCTAGTCTTAGTCAACATAGAACCCAAATTGGGGTATATACTGGACACCCTACGATTACACCTAATGAATCACAATATATTCTTACGGCTCTTAATGAGTCACTCATACTCAAAGAATAATCTAGATACAAACTTACTGATTTGGTTACGACTCATCCCAACGACTCATCAGGTACCCTACAACTTGTAGGCCAAGTCGTAACCATGGCATTAAATGCAAAATTTTAGAAATTTCAAAGGATCAAAAACTCAGAGAGTTACAATTCTATATATACACTCACTTACATATATAATTAGCCGGTCTTAATTTTCTTGGTGCTATTATATTTTTATCATTATTCATAGGCATATTAATGAAAAAAGAGTAGATAAATGACAAATTAGGACAAATATTGATCAAGTTAAGGTGCACTTGAAGACCTTGGAAGGTGAGTGACAACACCCGAGCGCATACGTAAATGTATGTGGTCTACCAAGTAATATAGTGGCCTTAAAAAAGCTGAATATCTATCCCTTGGAGACTTGTTCTAACAACTTTTCAATTCTAGTTCACTATTAAGATCACTCGAGTGCAAGCGTAACCAAAAGAGTTTTTGAAAATTTGCAAACTAAAGTAAAGTAAACAATGCATAAAATAAAAGACTCAAGACAATCAATGGATAGGAACCTAGGCTTAAATCCCTATGAACAATCATACTACATTATTGAACTTCATTTGTTAAATCACTTATCTTGGTTCTTGATTCATAGGTTTTATCGCATAATCATGGCCTCCCAACCTCTAATTGTCTACCCAACTTGGATATTACAACTACATCATTGAGCGGGGATGTAATAATCCAATTAGATGCATTAAGATATCATCTTACATGTGAACCAAGAAAGGCTTCTAGGTATATCCCTATGATGCTAATTCAAATTCCTTACTTCATAAAAGAATAAGAACCCTACTGTCACGACCTGAGGCTACCCCCTAGTCACAACAACTGTGCTTACAGTCACAAGTGACCACAGGCTAACCCATGAGTTGGTACCTGCTGTGATATTTGTAAACTAAAGTAGCGTAAAAAGTGCGCAAAATAAAAGACCAGAGATAATCAATGGATGGTAACCCAGGATTAAATCACTACGAACAATCTTACTACGTTATTGAACTTCATTCATTAAATCACTTATCTTTGTTTTTGATTCGTAGGGTTTATCGCATGATCATGATCTCTCGACCTTTAATCATTTACCCAACTTGGACATTACAACTACATCATTGAGCGGGGATGTAATAATCTAATTAAAATCAGGTTATTGGCAAATCCAAATTACTGAGGTAGATAACTACAAAACAGGTTTAATGTTCCTATGGATAAATTCTAATGGAATGTGGTGCCTTTTGGATTGAAAAATGCTCCCTCTGAATTTCAGAATATTATGAATGATAGTTTTTTGCCTTATAGCAATTCTATAATTGCTTCTATTGATGACATTCTAAATATAGAGATACATTTTAAACACCTAAATTTATTCAAGAAAGTTATTATACAGAATGGATTAGTAATATCTTAACCTAAGATGTCCCTTTTTCAGACAAGAATAAGATTCTTGGGTCATAATATTGACAATGGAAAAACAATTCCTATAAATAGAAGCATAAAATTTGCTTCTAAATTTTTGGATGCTATTATTGATAAAACCCAATTGTAGATATTTCTGAGAAGTCTCAATTATGTTTCTCCTTTCATAAAGGAACTTGCTAAAGATACAACTATCTTATATGATAGATTGAAAAATAATCCGAAAGCATAGACAGAAAAGCATACTCAAGCTCTCAAAAATATTAAGGCAAAGGTTAATAACCTACCATGCCTTACATTGGCCAATCCCAATTGGGAGAAAATAATAGAAATAGATGCTTTCGATATTGGTTATGGAAGAATTCTAAAGCAATATCTCACAAGACCAACAGGCATATATTATTCAATTTTATTCAGGAAAATGGAATGCTAGCCAAAGTAATTATGCTATTCTGGCAAAAGAAATTCTTGCAATAATAAAATGTATTTTTAAATTTCAAGGAGATTTGTACAATCAAAAGTTCTTAATAAAAATTGATTGTCAAGTAGCAAAATTTATTTTTAATAAAGACCATAATCATGATGTCTCTAAACAAATGTTTGTGAGATGGAAAGCTTTATTGGTGCCATTTGATTTTAAAATATAATATTTAAAGGGATCTGATAATAGTCTTCCTGACTTTCTCACTATAGAATATTTGAATTAATATCCTTTATTTTATACAAGATGAAATCTCAATTTTCAACCTCCTCTCATAGAGGCAGGGGAAGAGGGCGATCAGGAATGGGCAGGGGCAATGTCCTCGTCCAAATAGGAAACCAACTATAAATTTTTACAAATATTTCAAGCACTTTAAATCCTAAAAAGGATAAAAAAAATATATCAAGAATTACTGGATTTTATAAAATCCAAAAAAGGGTACAATAATGTTCCCTCATATTCAAGTGCTCTTACAGATGACAATAATAAAAATATTGAGCTATATGAGCAAAATGAGATAGATGAAGTAATACTCATCTTAGAGCAGAATAATCTTAAATAGAAAGATGATCATTGACAATTAATGCAAAGGTATTTGGATAATACTTCATATGCTACTACGGTATATAATTATAGAATGCATTTTGAGACAATAATATCTCAAACGGGCTCAGCTGAAATTCAGTATTTGCACCACCAATAATATTAGAAAAGAACATAGATTTTTAAAAATTATTATTAAAAAGATTTTTACTCCATAAGAATGGGCAATGAGCACTCTTAAAGAAAAGGATTATTTTGATCCTGAACAAAAGATTTCAGCAAAATTCAATTACTGGGATTATGTTGAAGGCTTTAATAAGCCTCGCTGTATGAAAATCCTCGCAGGAAGTATTCTTGGCTCATAAAAATTGGTGGAAATATTTTCAACCAGAATATTCCTAATTGGTTTGGTCAATCGTGAATTTATTATGGACTATCAGTAAAAAATTTACCAGAACCATTTAAAGATTTATAAACTGAATGGTTAGACATATCTCCAAAATTAATAATATTAGAAAAAAGATAATATTTATTTTAAAGAAATTTCTACCATGTATTTCTTTGTTGAGTTTTTTATTCCATGGAAAATGAAATGGTCTGTGGAAGTGAAGCCAAATCTTATAATTTTCAATGCCTCAAAAGAATTTTTTATACAAAATTCAGGAATAAATTAAATCAGAAGACAACAGATGGACATATACATGAACAAGGAATAATCGATTCAATCAAAGAAGCCATTGCTAAATACAAAGAACAGCGAGATATGACACCATCATAAGGAAAAGTTGATATTAGTCTTTTCAAAAGTATCAATTGGAGACTTCAGATGAAGAAAATAATCATATCCATGTCATAGATAATAGCTTCATACATGGAGGAAGTCAAGAAAGATTTAATGAGAAATCTGATTATGGAAAATGCATCATACATTTCCATAGCATCTGCTGGTCATACCAGTGACAACTAAGAGGATTTCTTAGCATCAGAATCACAAAGCATCCAGAGTAATGATGAAATTGATCTTGACGAATACCTTTAAAAATTCAAAGAAAAATTAGAAGAATCTTCCACGTCAGCAAAAAACAAAGGAAAAGGGATAAGTTTGTAATAAACACAAGATCCCCCAATATGAATTATTGGGGATAATAGCATCTGAAGATAAATTTTATAAAGCAGCTTTAATAAAGTAGCTTTTATAAAGTTGTTAATAGTCATGCCACAATTTAATTTTTTATTTTGTAACGAGAATCCTCTATAAAAGGATCTCATCTTCAGTATTAGAAGGCAGGTTTTTTAGAAACCACCTTACATTATTACTCTCCATTTGTAAAATTTCCATCTTTTAAATAAAAGTTTGCATAGTTCCCAGAAGACACTGGTCACGCTCATTTATATTATGGTACTTTAAATTTTTATTTTTAATTATTTATTTTATTACCTTTACTTTATATTAGCCTAAATGTAGGCTAAATACTTTACATTGAACTATAAGTTATTAAGTTACTAGTATAATATGGCGCAAAGTATGTAACCAAGAATCTAATCACCCAATGGTATTAAGGTTACAAAGCATAATATGGTAGTCATAGTTCCAATTCAGGCTATATGCCAGAGGTGCAGTTGAAAGGCCTATTAAAGCCAAGATGGCATTGCAGGCTATGTTTGGACTCCTAATAAATTAGAACTATAACTATTAAGCTTATGCCTTGTTTAAAGGTTCCTGTATATTACTACTACTACTACTACTACTACTACTACTATTATTATTATTATTATTATTATTCGTATTTCCTTAGAAGCTAGTTACTAGTTTTGTCTTTTTAATTACGAAGGGGAAATTATTATTTTTGAGAAGGAAAAACTTCTTTTCATTTGATAATTACCGTTAATATCTCTAAAATTTCAAACTTTAAAGAGTATGTGACATACAATTGTATTCAGGAAATAATTTGATTTATATATTTCCTTTCGATTTGGATTAGAGTGAATACGTCCATACATAATTTAGCGCAAATTAGGAAAGCACTACTAAGAAGGAAACATAAGATTGAAGGAAAAAAATCTATATACACATAATGAACTAAGGATACTGAATAATCTATAAACAAAGTAGGAAAATAGACACAAGACCGGAACAATAGTACAAGATAATTGATTTATTTCCTTAAACAAATTATAGACAGTCGATACTTCCCCTTAAGTTTATGCATAGATATATGTCGATCATCCCCAACTTATCACTTGTCAGTTTTACAGTGAAACAATGTTTTCGAGAAAAACTTTTATGAGTATATAACACTCCTGATCTTCAGACTTGCCAAAAGAAACGTGTATAATCTTTCCAACAAACTTTTCCTTAATAGAATGATGATCAATCTCAACATGTTTGGCACGATCATGTTGCATAAAATTATGTGCAATCTCAAATAGTTGCTTTATTTTCACAATATAGAACCATTGATTTTGAGTGAACGGTTCCTAAATAATTAAAAACATGTGTAATCCACAATAATTTGCATATCTTAGGAGCCACACTGTCAAATTCAGATTTTGCACTTGATTTTGTCACAACCTTTTGTTTCTTGCTTTTCTAAGTAGCAAGATTCCCCTCCACAAAAGTAAAATAACTAGACGTAGATTTTATAATTGTTTGATAGTCTGTCGAATTAGAATTTTCATATCCTTCAATGATAGGACTACTATTTTTTAAAAAATAAAATTCTTTACCAAAAGCACCTCAGTTAGTTACTTCAATTTTAAATTATTGTAATATTCATAAGCTCATCACTCGATGCATGCATGAACAAACTCAAATCACTCATATCATATGTTACGTTATATGTGGCCTTATTTGTGACAAAGGAATTAATCTTCCAACAAGTTTTTAATAGAAACCAATATCCATTTGAGCTTCATTAGGCTATTTCAATCATATAGATTCATTTCTTAAGGCACAACCAGTAGTAAAGATGACTAGAATTAAATGTCATTAAAGTATTAACCAGGTGTTGAAAAATATGTTCCATGAACACATACAAAAATATACAAAGAAGAACACAAAGATGAAGGCTTAAGTATTTGAACAACTAACACATGATTAAGGACTTGAAACATGCATGAAACACTTTCCTAAAAATAATATTTACTCCCTCTCCTCTGTGAGATTGCTATGAGATTTAACGTAAATAGTTTTAGTGGATATGACAAGCCTTTGGATTTCTGCACCAAGCAAATAATGAAGATAATCCTATTAGAAAGAAAGAACTCTAATACTTGATCTTTTGTAGGGAAGAAAAAGTTATTTGTAGAGAGTTGAGAAGAAAGAAAAGTTATTTTGATAAACACTTGAAGAGTTTATATAGTTTAACTTTTAACCAACACACCCTTTCATAAGAGACACACCCTTTCAATAAAAGATATATCCTTTCATAAGAGACACACTCTCTCAATAAAAGACATATCCTTTCAACAAAAGTCACCCTTTCATTAAAAGACAACTCTTCATTCAAAACCTTTTAATAATTTATTTTAAACAAAAAATTCAACAATCTCTCACTTGTTTAAATATAAATGAGGACACATAGATAAAGTCATGTTCATGCATAGAGTTATGTATCTTTCAATTCGAACAGTACCTTAGTACAATGCCACAAGACAAAATCAAAATTTCACGTAGCATAATAGCTTTGAATGTGTTATTCCTTGTGATAACATCAGTGACACTACACACATAAATATTTCATTCCCACTTTCCACTCAACATGCTTAGCACTTTTGTCTATGTGTTATCCAAGATTCATGAACATTTATGAGAGCAATTCCAACTCTCAATCAAAGAGACACCACTTCTATGTTCATATAAGTGAAGTTCTTTCAGTGTCTTTGTCATATTTGAGATACTTGTTCCACGAACTGAACCTCATTAAAAGTGTTAGAACTCAACCCTCTAATCTATGACAACCGGTACTAGTATATCTCTTACTTAAGTACTAAAACATCCAAGAATCAATAACTTGTTGTTATCCTTTGAACCTATAACTATTCATTTCATAGTGCTATGTAGGGTTGCCATTATTAGTGGACCTAATTAAGGAGTTTTTATATAATCATACTTGAAGATGTATTCAACAATTTTCTTTTAATAGGTTTAATAAATAAATTAGTCAATTCATTTAACTCCACCAATGTGTTAGAAGTTATTCCATCTTGAAATAACTTTCTCACATAATCATATTAAGAGCCTATATGTTTTGACTTCTCATTATATAATATCTATATGTTCGAGCTAGAGTGACTTGACTATCACAAATTGAGCTAATCTTTTACAAAATAAATGGATTCTCTTAATATCCCTCAACCACTCAATTCCTTTAATTTTCTTGCCTCTACTACTGCAAGATTGTTTTGGTTTCAAAAAATTGTACCACCTCAAAAGGTAAGTATTCATTATGTTGTAAATTTTTTTCCTCACATTTTTGATACCAACTTGTATCTATATATCCTTATAAAATAGTATGAAATGTATAGTTTTTCGAATCTTTAGTCCACTAAAGAAAATCAAAACTCAACTACTGGCCCTTTCAATAGCACTTGTTTACATAAGTTAATTAGCTCTGATTCTTTCATCATCATGATCTGACACTATCTAGAATCAAATAGGGTATTGACTAGTTTTCTACTTAAGTAACTAGATTTATTTAGCACTTTTTCATACAATGAGATTAACTCAACACATACCCCCATTATTTGGTTTAATATTAATACCTAACGTAGTACCAATTTCTCAAAGATCCTTCTTTTAAAATGTGTAGTAAAATCTCTTATGATTATTTTTCGATCAACATATCAATAAATACCACACAATATCACATACCCATCAATAATTTTAAGATGAACGTATACTAAATGTCTCAATTTTATGCTCTTCAAAATATATAAAATAATGTTAAGTCTAATATTGACTTCAAGTCACATATCAAACACCCCACATTTTAAACATATCAAGTGTCTTTTCATAACACATATAGAGAAAACTGAATTCACTAACTCCTGTTTTTCTAGATCTCATATTCATTTATATGAATTTTCAAATATAGGCAACTACTTGTAAACAAAGTACTATTTTAAACCATTGTACCACTTGACAATAAAATTCACATGTGATCTTTATGCAAGAATAACGATCCACAATGATCACATAAGAAGATATTATTCCTAAAGTATCAAGCATTAGAAGATCATTACAAATATCATCTACCCTACCACTTATGAAAATAAATTCACCAAATCACAAAGGTAAGAAACTTATAAATAAATAATAAGTAAGGTTAAGAGTGTAGAACCCAATTTTATCATACTCCATCCGTATTTTGATGATCACTCTAAATTTTCTACGTGAACCACAAACTGTAGTGACTTTTATTTAATTTCTCAGATACACCCATTTCCAATTTACGTCTATCTCTCTTGATAATTTCCACTCATATGTGGACTTGTAAAAGACTGGCCCTTGTAACATTAGTCTTTGTGCACAAGACTTCTTCATCCAACAAATTGTTATACTACATTCATTAGTACTCAGATAATATTACTATTATTGGGCTAAGGTTTCGTGTGCATCCTAGTACAACAGTCACCATGTCGACAAACACCGATACTAAAGTAGAAATGGTACTACATTGTGTCCACCTTCATGGTAAACAAGACTTAAGAGTAGGACAACAATGTTACTTTAATTTTTTTTATTTTTTTTACTGTTTCACATATTAAGAAACACCATATTCTCTAAGAACAATTTATCAATAATTCCACTGATACCCAATCTTAGCCCTTGTAATGTTTATATGTGTGTACTTATAATGTCACCAGAAGCCAAAGCAAATTCATTATATATGAATAATTAATTATTCCAACTGGCATGCGATGACAGACAACTCAATGCAGCAGCAAACTAACCATAAATACTTAAATTTCTCTTTAATACTCACCATACCTAGAAGCCAGGCTCACGAGAAATCAGTGGCTTGATTGAATATTTGATCTTCTTCTTGATGAAATATAATTTTACATTGTTAAAAAATATGTTCCATGAAAACATACTAAAATATACGAAGAAGAATACAAAGATTAAGAATTAATAATTTGAACAACTAACACAGGATTAAAGTCTTGAAACACGCATAAAACATTTTCCTAAAAATGATATTTGCTTCCTCTCCTCTACGAGATTGCTATGGGATTTAATGCAAATAATTTTAGTGGATATGACAAGCCTTTAAATTTCTGAACCAAGCAAATAGTGAAGATAATCCTATTGGTAAGCAAGAATTCTAATACTTGATGTTTTGTAGGAAAGAAAAATTTATTTGTAGAGAGTTGAAAAGAAAGAAAAGTTATTCTGCAAAACAACAATTGAAAAGTTTATATAGTTCATCTTTTAACCAACACACCCTTTCATAAGAGACACACCCATTCAATAAAAGGCATATCCTTTCATAAGAGACACACTCTCTCAATAAAAGATATATTCTTTCAATAAAAATCACACCCTTTCATTAAAAGATGTTTTTCCATGGGTTTAGTAAAATTTGTATTTTCTTATAAAAACTTCAAATACATGTTCAAATAATCATATGAACGATCAAATAAAGTTTTAACTCTATATTTACAACTTTAAACTGTTAACAATAAGTTCAACTCAACTTATGAACATCAACAAAATAAAGTTCAAACAATTTTCTGAAAAATAGCAAAATCAAATGTTAAGAACTTCAACACAAGTTCAACCAACTTATGAACTATAAAAATGAAGTTTCAAGAACTTCAAACACAAGTCCAAACATTTGAAGAACTATCAAAATAAAGTTCAAATTATTTTTTAGAAAAATAGTAAAATTAACTTAAAGAAAAAAAGATGAAACAGAAAGATTCAAATTCACTGAATTCACGGTGTGTCCTTAAGAAAAATTTTCCCCTCAAGTATCTGAGGTTATGGAATATATCCTCCCAAGATAAAATAAATTACGTCAATAGAATAGAGATGCCTCAAATTAGATCGAACTATAAACACACTCAACAACAACAAATGACACTAGAGTTTTTTCAAGAAAGAGAAGTATTTTTCTTTAAAATTTTATGTCTATACTTGAGGAAATATTTAGGTATTTATAGATATTAAGGTGTTGCTTCATGAAGAGAAGCAATTGTTAAGAAAGGTGCACCCATTCATAAAGGTGCAATTCTTCAAAAAAGGTGCAACTCTTTGAAAAAGTCACAATCCTTTGGAAAGGTCATAACCATCAAATTCGAAAGGTGCCTATTCAAATTGCATCCTTTCTTTTGGTGTGCTTTAAAAAAACACTTATTCATTTTTTATTCACACCTCTTAAAAACCCAACAATCCCCTATATGAATGGGGAATGACAATTTTATAAAAAAATCATAAACAAGTATGTGATTTACAAGCAAAGACTAATTACATCTAGATAAGTGGGTATTTCTTTGAACTTTTTCGTAGTGAACAAGCATCAGATACACTCGGTCAATTGGTAGATTTAATATCTTTGAACCGTTGAACTTTAATACACACCTAGACAACACAAGTCACACAATCAACCTTTTACCATTTATGGTTCTCATGATTTTATTCATTTCATTCATAAACATGTCTTAATTTTATTAGAACGTAGAGAATAGGCCTTTACTAACATTCTCGTTTTAGCAGCTTCCACTTCACCATCACATAGGTAAGTCCTAAATATTTAATCTAATAGATCAAACTATTTGATCAAACCTGCCAAACTTAGAAACCATTAAAAAGCGTCAAACCATAAGCCTTATCCTTGTTCTTTAAACATTGTCTTCATTATGAAAATGGGTTGAGTATATTGACAATGTTGAACCGTCAGTCACAACTTTGTTTGATCTCTTTGAACTTAGCTCTTGGGATCTCCAATCTGCTAGGTAGAGTTACTACCATGCTAACTTGTCCTAGGCCTTAAACCTATTCTCTTCAATGATATATCAACTCTCTCTCTCTCTAGATAGGCCTTTTTTGTAAGCGGATCTAACACATTATACGTTGACTTCAAATAGTTAATAGTGATAATTTCTCTAGAGAGTAGTTCTTAACAGTATTGTATCTTTGTCTTATATGACAAGATTTATCATTGTACATCATGCTCCCTGCCCTACCTATCACCACTTGACTATCATAGTAAATACATACTAGTGCAAAAGGTTTGGGCCAATAAAGAATATCTTCCAAGAAATTTTGGAGTCATTCAGCTTCTTAATCATCATTATCTAACGCAATAAATTTAGATTCCATTATAGAGCGGGAAATACACACCAGTTTGGATAATTTCCAAGAGCCTACTACGCCACCTAAAGTAAATAATATTCACTCGTGGATTTTACTCCATTCAATCCGGTGATCTAATTTTCATTACTATATCCTTCAATTACCGTTGGATATTTATTATAAAGCAAAGCATAGTCTTGAGTATGTTTTAGATATCCCAAACTCTTTTTATTGCCATCCAATGAGTTTGATTGGGATTACCTGTGTATCGACCCAATTTACTAATAACACATGCTATATTTGGTTGCGTATAATTTATGATATACATTAAAATTTTCAACACTCTTGTGTAGTTCAACTGTGAGTCATTTTCACCCCCATTCTTTTGAAGTGTAAAGCTCACACCTAATGGAGTCTTAGCAATACCAAAATCCAAATACTTGAACATGTCAAGTACCCTTTCAATGTAATGAGACTGTGATAATGTCAATCCTTGTTGAGTTTATGGATTCTTATTCCTAAGATCAAATCCGTCACTCCAAGGTCTTTCATATCAAACTTGCTCTTCAACATTTGTTTCGTAGCATTTATTTCATAAATGTCTATACTGATGATCAACATATCATCCACATACAAACAAATAATGACTTTGTGCTTTGAAGTGTCTTTAATATAAGCACATGTATCACATTTGCTTATCTTAAACCCATTTTCCAACATGATTTGGTCAAACTTTATATGACACTATTTGGATGCTTATTTTAGTCTATAAAGTGATATAACAAATTTGCACACTTTTTTTTCTTTACCAGGAACCATGAAATCCTTAGGGTATTCTATTTAAATTTCTTCCTCCAATTCTCCATTTAGGAATGTTGTTTTCACATTTATTTGATGAATTTCAAGATCATATACCGATGCTAAGGAAACTAACATCCGAATGAACCTTATCCTTGTTACAGATGCATACATATTAAAATAATCAAGACCTTTTTTTGTCTAAAGCCTTTTACTACAAGTCTTAACCTATATTGGTCAATAGTACCATCAACTTTCATTTTTCTTTTGAAGATCTATTTAGAACCTAAAATTTTATTTCCTAGAGAAATATCAACTAACTCCCAAGTATGGTTACTTAAGATTGAATCAATCTCACTATTGACTGCCTTTTTCCAAAAGGAAGTGTCTGAAGATGAAATTGCTTCTTTAAACCTTTGAGGCTAATTTTCAAGTTGTTACAAAATCTGATCCAAAGAATGTTCACATTCTTTGACGTGTACTATGCCTTGGATTCTCATTATTAAGTACATTCTGATTTGGTTTATCTTGAGGTCATTTAGACCACCCACTAGACTGCTCATGTCCAATTTTATACGGATAAAAGTGTTCAAAGAAATCAACATTATCTAATTAAATTACCTTATTTTTATTGATATTCAAATGTTGGGATTTATGAACTAAAAATCAACATGATTTCTTGCTTTTAGGATATCCAATGAACATGCAATCCACAATCTTAGGTCTTATTTTTTTCCTTTTAGACATTGGAAGCTAGACTTTCGCTATAAACCCTCACACTTTGAAATATTTCAAGTTGGATCTACTTTATTTTTATTTTTATATGAAATTAAATGTGTCTTACTATGAGCCTCTCTATTGAGTATTCGGTTAGCTGTAAGGATAATCTTTCCCCATAAGTTTGGCGATAAATCAAAACTTATGAGTAGGATATTCATCATTTTGTTTAATGCTCAATTTTTTCTTTTCGCAATTTCATTTGATTGCGGTGAATTCGAGGTAGTAGTTTGATGGAAAATTTCATTTTCTATACATATCTACACAAAAGGAGATTCATATTCTCCATCCCTATCACCATTTATCATTTTGATCTTTTTATCCAATTGATTTTCAACTTTTGTTTTTTATTGCCTAAACATACCTATTTCTTCATCCTTACCTTCTAATAAATAAACATAACAATATCTAGTGCAATCATCAATAAAAGTTATAAAATAATTTTTCTCACGATGAGATAGTGTTGACTTCATATCATAAAAGTCAGTATAGATTAACTCTAAGGGAATTAAATTTCTTTCAACAGACTTATATGGATGCTTAGCATACTTTGATTCCACACATATTTGGCACTTTTTGATTTATTACACTTAAAGTTAGGAAATATTTTCAAATTAATCAGTTTTCGCAAGATTTTGTAATTGACATATCCTAAACGACTATGCCACAAATCATGTGACTCTATCAAGTAAGAAGAAGCCTTAACTTTCTTCATTTCAATAGCCATTACATCATGTTTTAAAATGCCCTCATTGAGGTAGCCCTTTCCTACATATATTTCATTCTTGCTTATTACAACTTTCACCAAAACAAACATACACTTAAACCCATTTTTAATGAGAAGTGTTGTCGACACTAAGTTAGTCCTAATATTAGGACCATGAAGAACATTATTGAGAGTTAACACATTGTCGAAATTCATTTTTAGGAAAATCTTTCCACTTTCTTCAACCATGTCTGGTATATTATTTTTCATGAAGATCACTTCATTGGGACCAGCGGTATCATAAGTAGCAAAAGCTTCTTCGTCCATACCAACATATCTATTAGCTCCTGAATTCATTTGGTTATCCAACTAGATTGCTTTCAGTGATCATAGCACACAAATTTTCAATCTTTAAACTTGTTTTCCAACATGTTTTTCTGATCGCTTTTCTTGTTCTTATTCAGAACTTGACTATTTAAAGCTTTGTGGACAACATCACTACTGTAGCACTTTCCTTTGAACGTTTTCTTGTTATGCTCTTTCTCTTGTCCAGAAGACTTCTTCATCTTTTTATTATTTGGAGCATCATCCTTAACAGGATTTGCAACCATCATTGATGATTTCTCATTCAACTCATTACCCTCTTCTATCTTGGGATGAATTACAAGATCTTTCATACCAGACAATTGATTTTCAATCATAATTTTTTTGGAATATGAGGAACTATACTTGTGAACATTTGCATTTCAAATTTGGTCAGCCAAAATAACATCATTTACTGCCATTTTTTGAGGTTCACACCAAAATATTTTTTTCTATTTCTCTGTCATTTTCATTTCTAGAGCAATATCTGAACGACTTAATGATGCAATATTGATTGTCGTTAGGACAACACCATTCACAATTGAATCAATTTTTTGTTCAGTTTCATTCGTCATTTTTCTGTTAATCTTTGACTTAAACTTTAGTATTTTAGAATACTAACAATAAAGACTTTAATCTTTAACCAACTTGTATCTAGTCAATGATGAAGTTTTTAGATCTTCAAATCATCAATCAAATGAACTTTAAACCTGACAAAGTTTTTATGACTTCAAATCAGAATCAAATTCAAATAGAGAGAAAAATCATAGGTTTTAAAATCCAGAAATCACTATAGAGAGTTTAATGAATCATTGAAGTTTTTATATTCATCGAACTGAATTCCCACACTATTTTTCAGTGAAATTTTTATGTTCTTCTAATTGAGGGAGTAGAAATCAAAAGATTTTAGTCTCCATAAAATCAGATCCAATATAGATTATCCAAGTACTTGATTTATAAATGATGATAATTTTTTTTCCTTTTCACCAAACAAGCACCAAAATTTTATGTTTTTTTAAATTTTCGTAAGATTGTTGTTTTTCCTCGGGTTTAGTACAATCTATATTTTTTCAACAAAAACTTCAAATACATGTTCAAATAATCATATAAACAATCAAATGAGTCTAAACTCTATATTTACAACTTTGAATTTTTAACAATAAGTTGAACCCAACTTATGAACATCAACAAAATGAAGTTCAAAAAATTTTCTGAAAAGTAGCAAAACCAAATGTTAAGAACTTCAACACAACATCAACCAACTTATGAACTATCAAAATGAAGTTTCAAAAACTTCAAACACAAGTTCAAACAGTTGAAGAACTATAAAAATGAAGTTTAAACTATTTTTTGGAAAAATAGTAAAATCAACTTTAAGAAAAAATGATGAAACAGAAATATTCAAGTTCACCAAATTCTCGGTGTGTCCTTAAAGAAATTATTTCTCATTAGTCCATAAGGAAATTATTTCTCACCAATTGGTATCAGAGCCTATGTTGTTTAAAGTTACCAAAGTAGTATATATTTGGATTTATTAGATTAATTTATTAATTATGATAAATTAGATTTAGATATCCACCAAAATATTATAAATATTGTTTAGATGAATCCACAAAAATATAAAGAATTAAAACAAAAAATCAGAAAAATGTAAAGAATTAAAAATAAGGATAGAAAGACTACAGTATAACATATTGTCGAAGTTAGTAAAAATTCAATAAATGCACAAAAAGAAGAAATATCAAATTTAGAATCAACAATAGATAGTGTAGAATATATATATCTACATAACCTATATACGTTTAAATAAAATGAACAAAGAAGAATTTATAATAGATGAAAAAACATATGAAAATCACGAAGGATTAAAAATAAAAATAGTATTCTCTAATTTAGGAAGAAGATATAAGAAAATAGGTAAACACTTATATTTAATGTTAGAAAAAAGAAGAATTAAAATTAGAAGATAAGTTGGCAGCCATGCTAAGAATAGAAAGAGAAAACGAAGAAATAGACAGAAAAAAGAAAATAGATAAAATAAACCAACAAACCACATAAGAAATACGAAAAATAGAAGAAACTAAAAATAGTAGGATTGCTGAATTAGAAAAAGAACTACAAATGCAAAAATATTTGTATAAAAAAAGACAGAAAGAAAAAAAAGAAAAAGATAAAGAACAAAAATTATTAAACGAGATAAATTAATTTAAAGAAAAATTAGAAATAAAAAATAAAGAATCAGAAACCAGTGAATTAGAAATAAATACAATAGATGCTGAAGAAATAGAAAATTATGATTCGGAAGATAGTGAAACATATATAGAAATTCTAGAAAACATAGGAAAATTAGATATTAATGAAGAACAAGAAGTAATTATTAAAGAAAATCTCGAGCTAATAAATACAGAAGTAAATACTCTAGATAAAAATATAATACCTAGTACATCAGAAATAAGAAAACAAACATATAATTACAAAAGTAAGTTTAAAAGATATAATCCAAAGGATGAATATAATAAATGGACACCAAAACAAATAATTAATTACAACTTTTTAGATTTAGACTATGTAATAGACACAAATAAAAGAATACAACTATGGGTAGGATATATGTCAAATCAATTATTAAATAATAAAATAGATACAACAAATCCATCAGAATATATAGAAAAGACATTAATAGGAACAGTAAAATTATGATTTTTAAACCTAGCCGAAGCAAGTAAAAAAAGTATTAAGATCTGATAATAAAACAAAAGGAACATCAACAACTACTAAAATACTACCAACAGAAATATTGAAAAAATATGAAATAGTTATAAGAGATGAATTTAGCAGTGTAACAACAGAAGAAGAAGAGCAAAATAAAGAAAAAGATATAAATAGAAATTTAATGTTAAAACCAGCAATATGTAATATGTGCAATATAAATGAGTATACGTGCACATTTAAAGAATATTATTATAAAGGAACATATAATATAGAAGAAAGTAAAGAAATAAGAAGATTATATTTTAGTAAATTACCCAAACTATTTAGTTCAAAAATAATAAAGAGTTGGGATGAAACAAAAATAGTAGATACCCTAGGAGCAAGAATAAATTTTTTACAACAATGGTATAAAAATCTATGTGAAAAATATAGAGAAGAAATAAAAATGAAAAAAAATTAATAAGAAATTTAGCATGTTGCAAAGATAAAACAGCACCTCAATTTGGATGTGAAGAAAGATATTATAAGAAAAGAAAAAGACATAAGAAATATAAGAAATATAAGAAATACAAGAAATCAAAATATAAGTATAAGAAACCAATAAAAAGATATTATTTAAGAAATTATAAACATAAAAGACCGTATAGGAAAAAGAAATCTATAAAAGAATGTACTTGTTAGAATTGTGGAAAACTAGTATATTTAGCTAAAGATTGTAAATTACCAAAAAAACCCAAAAAAAAACCAAATATCAGAAATAAAAACAGAAAATATAGAATATATGCAGATAGATTATATAGGTTATGAATTAGAAAGTAGAGATAGTATATATGAAATTTCAGTGAATGAAATAGATAATGAAATCGATAGAGAATTTGATGAATCAAATGACTAAAAAAGATATAAAAACGAACCAAATAACTGAAGAACATATAAAAATAATAACAAAGGAAAATAATTTAAATGAAGAAGGAACTGATCAAAAAATAATATTTGATAATAATATATTTGGTGAAATAAAAGGAAAAGAGTTAGACTTAAGTGTAGAAAAAATATTTAAAATACCAACAATAAAAAATATATTTAGTAGAAAAAAGGAAGAATACTACGTAGTAAGCCAAAAGGAACATGTAATAGACTGTAGATATGCAAAAAGAAGAGCTAGTATACCACTAGTAACAAAGAGAATGATTAATAAAGAAATAAACGATATAAATTTAAAGACCCAATAAAATATGTACACCTTGGAGGAACAGAGATATTAATAAAAGCATGTTTTAGAGAAGGAATAGATACACCAATAGAATTATATTTAGCAGATGATAGAATTATAAAACCTATAGAAAAAAGTATAAAAGCTGTCATAAAAGGAAATTTAATATACCAAAAATTTAAATTTATAATAAGTACGAATTATTCAGTAGCAATAACAGATAAAAATATATTGGAAAATATCAGGAATAGAACTAACCCCAGGAAGTAAAATATTTAAAGCAAGATGTAAAAAATCTATATGTATTAACAACAAAACATAAAATAACAGGAAAAAATAAAATTAATAAGATACAAATAGAAAGTACTTTTGAACAATTCGTAAAAACAGTTGATAATAATGATTATAGTTACAAAAATATAGACAAAGAAGAATATTTAGAAATAATAAATGATAGAATAAGTACATAAAAAAGAATTGCTCATGAAAAACCAGAATCACCAAGCTCATCAAAAAGAACAAGTTATTAAACAACTTCAACAGTTAATTTAAATCAACATTACATAACAGGAAAAATAAATAAAAAAGAATATTTAATACTCTTAAACACAGGACAAGAAGAAAATTATATAGCAAAATATCTATTAAAAAGTGAAGAAATAAAATCTAATAGTAATAGATGCTTAGATAAAAAAAAGGATGTAGAATATAATTACAATGAAGAAGATAAAAAAACTAGTTCAGAAAATAAAAATACTTTGTAAAGAATTACCAAACTTACAATTCCAAGATTAAAATAAAAAATTTACATGTATAGTAGAAGCAGACGCAAGTGAATATAGTTATGGAGGAGTACTTGAATATAGATATGAAGAAGAAAAATTAGAACACCATTGTAGATACTACTTAGGTACATTTAATGAAACAGAAATAAAATGAGAAATTAATAGAAAAGAATTATGTTCATTACATAAATGTTTATTAACATTTGAACCATATATTGTATATAACAAATTTATTGTGAGAACAGATAATAGCTAGGTTCGATGATGGTTCACAAGAAAAATACAAAGCTCAGTTACGATGAAGGAAATTTGGAGATTAGTGTTGAATATATTAAATTTTACATTTACGATTGAAGTAATCAACACTGACAAGAATGTCATTGCAGATTTCATATCAAGATAAAGCTACTCAAACTGATTTACCAATGGAAGAATCTGATATCAAAGATACACAAACAGACTTAATATTACAAGTGTTTGAACAAATGAAGTTATTACAAAAACTAGTTATCACATTAACTACTGAAGTTACAGATGTAAAAGTGCAGGTTGAGTACTATAAAAAACAAGAAAAAGCTATAAGCAAAGATACAGTGCAGGAAAAGCACATTAAAAAACTAGACCTAGAAGGTGACGATGAGAAACACCTAAAAACTCAAATTACTAACGAAATTATAGTTATAGCTGTAGGAGCAGGAGATGTATCCAAAGGAAAGAATATAGTCACTCAAAATAAACCTGAACCACCAAAGGAAAGAAATTATAACCTCAACCAGATATTCTCAAAACCATATACACCAATTATATAAAAATCAGAGTCATTTATACCTCCACAGATACACACATATTCCGAATCACTCAATTAACAAAAACAGACATATAACCATATCACTCATACATATATTGATAATATTTATACTTTACAAAAGTTGTTAAATACAATATCTATCCAGAGAAAAGATTTAGCAAAACAACACTAAGGATATATTACACAAAAATGTCAGAACTATAACAAACTTATTGCTTTGCCTGGCACCAGTGTAAACTTAATTACTTCATGTTACTATTATGGATTATTATCTACAATTTACACTACTATTGGAGAAGATTTAACAGGAATTCCATATATTTACAAAGGATTTATGGATTATAAGAGGATTATGAAGGGACAGTTATTCTATGTTAGTTTCTACTCAACACCAGCAGAAATATTGTTTGATGAAATAAAACAGACAATTACTGTTGTTAAGATAGGAATGACATGAGATTATATTATCCCTGAAGAAATATGCGAACAAGAAGAGATAATCAAAAATCAGATACCGAACTTCCACCTAAATAAGAGAGTTATTGGACTTAACAGTATATTGACTGAATTAGCAAATAATTATATAAATCAAAACACAGTTTGGATTTACTATAACAGAAATCAATTATTGATTTACTCTACTTGTAAAAATATTAGAGATAATGACAGAGAAGAGATAAGAAAATGGGTCATAACGATCCTAAAACCAGAATAGTTACCAGTCACAAGATCTATTACAAAAGGAGTTATTTCTGAAGAAGCTATGGATCAATTCTATAAACAGGTTGGACAAAGATACGATGACCACATATGCAGCAGATGTAGTGGAAGACACAACTTTATTCCAAATGTGATGCTACAATTCCAAGAAGATATAAAAGCAGCAGATACGACAAGAAAAAAATTAAAAAAAGACAGTAACGGAGCAATAATAGAAGAAAACAAAGCATTAAAGATAGGAAAATGACATATGAAGAAAAAGCTAAACTTCCTATGTAAATTATTATAAAGTCTTAATAGCCTTTTTGACTTTTTTTTTTCATTTATTAGGTTTTTTTTCTTTTTGGCCAAAAACTATTATTAGTTTTTGTTTTTTAGTTAGCTTTAAGTCTTTTTTTTTCAGAATGTAAAGACTTCTTTGTAAATTAGATAGGATACGTGTAAAGTAGGAACAGTATAGAAATAGTATACACAGTTTCATTTTTTAGGTTATAAATAGAGAGTGCACTTGCTCAGATGAGGGCAAGTCTTCATGAGTTGAAGCAAAACCCACTCTTGTATACAAAAAACTTTTAAATTATTTAATAAAAACAGTTATATTTCCAAGGAAAAGCTATGAATTATCAAACAGCTATGGAAAATCTAGAATTACCAAATTTACCAGAACAGGTATTTATATTTGTGTTATGAATAGTTAAATTCATAAATTCCTGTCAATCATGATATGATAAAATAAGTTCATGTTAGTTACTTTATAGTAGAATTATTCGAAAAATAACATGTTAAGAAGTTTATTAGCAAAGTGAAAAAGAAGAAAAATCTCTAAGAACTATGTCATCCTAAAGGTGAAACCGGTGAGGCAAGAAAGCCGTGATAGGGGAGCAGCCAGAGTAGAGGCGCTATTTATGGGAAAAATATCCAGATTACCATACTAATAGTGACCGAAGAACATGTTGTTTAAGAATAATCTAGTATATAGTAATCTAAAATGATCATATTTTGTTATGTGTATGACTGAAGGGAATATTTTGAAAAAAGCATCATATGAAAAATGAATACTTATTTATCTGATGAAATGGTAGATAAATTTAAAATACTTGTTTTATATATACTTAAGGATATAGAAATTGTAGATATAAGAAAAATTATATTGAAAAAAATATTTGATAAATATTTTTTTCAATATAATTTTTCTTATATCTACAATTTCTATAT
>NC_061122.1:135875301-135877402 GCF_002878395.1 Capsicum annuum | reverse complement strand
TTTTGTTATGTGTATGACTGAAGGGAATATTTTGAAAAAAGCATCATATGAAAAATGAATACTTATTTATCTGATGAAATGGTAGATAAATTTAAAATACTTGTTTTATATATACTTAAGGATATAGAAATTGTAGATATAAGAAAAATTATATTGAAAAAAATATTTGATAAATATTTTATGACTAGAATAAATTACATTTCACACCTACCTACCTACTCTTAAAGATACTTACATACCAAACTTATACATCAACCATGATAAATTATGTATATTTAGAATATTGAAAAATGGATATGAAAAATATACAATTAATAGAAAAACTAATGAAAAAAAATATAGAAAAATATATGAGAACTAAAGATATAAAACATCTAGAATTCCTTAATGAAAATATACAAGAATTATTAAGATTAAAACAAACGACTAATAAATACTATGATAAAGCATTTAATTACTAAAATCCAATTCCAAGTTATTCGTAGAAACCTTAGCATAATATGAATAATATGAGAAGATATATATCTGATGAAACTAAGATACTTGTTTTATATATCATAAAAGACTTTGAATTAGAAGAAATAAAGAAAATAATTCTTTTTCTTTGGTGGTTCAGGTTTATTTTGAGTGACTATATTCTTTACTTTGGATACATCTCCTGCGCCTGCAGCTGTAACTGTAATTTCGTTAGTAATTTGAGTTATTAGGTGTTTCTCATCATCACCTTCTAGGTCTAGTTTTTTAATGTGCTCTTCTTGCACAGTATCTTTGCTAATAGCCATTTTTTATTTCTTATAGTGCTCAACCTGCACTTTTTTATCTGTAACTTTAGTAGTTAATTTGATAACTCGTTCTTATAATAACTTCATTTGTTCAAACACTTATAATATTAAGTTTGTTCGTGTATCTTTAACATCAGCTTCTTCCATTGGTAAATCAGTTTGAGTAGCTTTGTCTTGATATGTAATCTGCAATAACATTTTTGTCAGTCTTGATTACTTCAATCATAAATGTAAAATTTAATATATTCAATACTAATCTCCGAATTTCCTTCGTCATAAATGAGTTTTGTATTTTTCTTGTTAACCACCATCGAACCTGGGTATTATCTGTTCTCACAATAAATTTGTTATGTACAATATATGGTTCAAATTCTAATAAACATTTATATAATGAACATAATTCTTTTCTATTTATTTCCCATTTGATTTCTATTTCATTAAATGTTCCTGAATAATACCAACAATGATGTTCTATTTTTTTATTTTCGTACCTATATTTAAGTACTCCTCCATAACTATATTCACTTGCGTCTGCTTCTACTATATATGTAAATATTTTAATTTCATCTGGGAATTGTAATTTTGGTAATTCTTTACAAAGTATTTTTATTTTCTACACTTTTTTTTTATCTTCTTCGTTGTAATTATATTCTACATCCTTTCTAAATTTTTTCTGTAAAGGCTTTAGTTTTTCTACTAATTTTGGTATATATTCTCTTACTTGGTTTATTAATCCTAAAATTGATTGTAATTTCTTTTTTGTATCTAATTCTTCTTTTGAATTTATTATTTTTTTATACTATATGTTGTTGCATTTTTACTCTACTTTTATCTATTTGTATTCCTAGAAACACTATCTGGTTTTTCATAATTTCGGCTTTCTTTTCACTTAAACTTATTCCATATTTTTCTATTATATTTGTAAGCTGTTCTAATAATTTTAAATGTTTCTCTTTAGTTTTTTGTGTATAGTAGTATATCATCTATGTATACTATACAGTTAGGTAATTGTTTAAAACAACTATCCATAGAGTGATGGTATCTACCTGGTGCATTTTTATATCCAAATGGTAATACGTTCCATTCATAAAATTTTTGTAGTACTGTAAATGCGGTTAATTCCTTAGAATCTTCATCTAACTTTAAGTGGTAAAATTCAGATTTACAGTCAAATTTACTAAAGTAGTTATATCCTTGTATTTGTCTTATTTTTAATATCTTTTTTGGTATTGGATAATTGTACGTCATAGTTTTTGCATTTAAATTTCTATAGTCAATCACCATTCTACTTTTTTCTCTTTTTTGTTCACTATGTTTAT
>NC_061122.1:135870526-135875201 GCF_002878395.1 Capsicum annuum | reverse complement strand
GATATAACTACTTTAGTAAATTTGACTGTAAATTTACTAAAGTAGTTATATCCTTGTATTTGTCTTATTTTTAATATCTTTTTTGGTATTGGATAATTGTACGTCATAGTTTTTGCATTTAAATTTCTATAGTCAATCACCATTCTACTTTTTTCTCTTTTTTGTTCACTATGTTTATTTACTATAAACGCTGGGCTATTATGTTTACTATTGCTTCTTTGTATATACTGTGTTTCTAATAATTCATCTATATGTATTTTAAATTCTTTTAAATTGTCAAAATTATATGTTAATGATTTTTGAGTTATTATGCTATTTTTATCTATTAATTCAGTTTTTATGGTAGTTTTATGTTTTTCCCATCCTTTTAATGGATCTTCACTATATAATTGTCTTAACCTTTTCTTTACTATTTCTACCGTATCTATTGAAAGTATAGTTATTTCTTTTTTATTTATCGAAAATACAACTAATTCTACTGTGTCTTCTGTATTTTTTATATTTTCTAACTTTTGTGTAATTTTTTCACTTCCTTTTATCCAATCAGTTTTCTTTCTTATTTTATTAATAACTCTTTTTACTCTTACTTTTTGTTTACATGGTGTTGTAAACCACCAATCTATTTTAGTTATTATATGTGGGTATAATTTATCTAAATGTGACATTCCTAAAAGCATATCTTTTAATGTTAGTTCATAATTATAGATTTTTTCTGTCGTTATTATTTTATCCCATAACTGTATTTTTACATTCTTAACTTTATATGTAATTAAACTTTCTTCATTATTAAATCCTTTGACTACTATTGGTGTTTTTAATTTATCCCATTTACTTTCTGGAAAACAGTTGTATCTACAAAAGTTTGCTTTTGCTCCTGTATCTATCATAGGTGTATAATACCTTTTATAATATCCTTCTACTATTATTTTGACAAGTACATATATTTTCATGTCATGTCACAGTTCTTTTTATGAATAATTTCTCTTTATTATATGTTATAGATAATTGTGTATGGTTTTATTTGTCCTAACCATTTTATTCTATCTGTTTTTTGCATTTCTTCCTTTATTTTAAATTCTATTTTTATTTTTCTAACTCCTATTATTTTTTTTTCTGCCGTATCCTTAATGTTTATTAGACTCCTTGGTAGATCGGGGAATGTATTACTATTAGATTTTATTTCTTCACTTTTTACTAGGTATTTTGCTATATAATTTTTTTCTTGTCCTGTGTTTAAGAGTATTAAATATTCTTTTTCATTTATTGTTCCTGTTATGTAATATTGATTTAAATTAACTGTTGAGGTTGTTTCATAACTTGTTCTTTTTTATGAGCTTGATGATTCTAGTTTTCAGGAGCTATTCTTTTTGTTGTATTTATTCTGTCATTTATTATTTCTAAATCTTCTTCTATGTCTATATCTTTGTAACTATAATCATTATTATCAATTGTTTTATAAATTGTTCAAAAGGACTTTCTATTTGTATTTTATTAATTTTATTTTTTCCTTGTTATTTTTTGTTTTGTTGTTGATACATATAGATTTTTACATCTTGCTGTAAATATTTTACTTCCTGGGGTTAGTTCTATTCCTGATAGTTTTCAATATAATATTAATGATTTATCCATATTTTATCTGTTATTGCTACTGAATAATTTGCACTTATTATAAATTTAAATTTTTGGTATATTAAATTTCCTTTTATGGCAATTATTATACTTTTTTCTATAGGTTTTATAATTCTATCATTTGCTAAATATAATTCTAGTGGTGTATCTATTCCATCTCTAAAACATGCTTTTATTAATATCTCTGTTCCTTCAAGGTGTACATATTTTATTGGTCTTTACTTTTTATATCGTTTATTTCTTTATTAATCATTCTCTTTATTACTAGTGGTACACTAGCTCTTCCTTTTGCATATCTACAGTCTATTACATATTTATTTTTGGCTTACTACGTAGTATTCTTCCTTTTTTCTACTAAATATAATTTTTATTGTTGGTATTTTAAATATTTTTTCTACACTTAAGTCTAACTCTTTTCTTTTTATTTCATCAAATATATTATTAGCAAATATTATTTTTTGATCAATTCCGTCTTCATTTAAATATTCTTCCTTTGTTATTATTTTTATATCTTCTTCAGTTATTTGGTTCATTTTTATATCTTCTTCAGTAATTTGATTCATCTAATTCACTATCGATTTCATTATCTGTTTCATTCTCCGAAATTTCATATATACTATCTTCACTTTCTAATTCGTAATCTATATAATCTATCTGCATATATTCTATATTTTCTATTTTTTATTTCTGATATTTGTTTCTTTTTGGGGTTTTTTGGTAATTTACAATCTCTAGCTAAATGTCCTAGTTTTCCACAATTATAATAAGTACATTCTTTTATAGATTTCTTTTTCCTATATGGTCTTTTATGTTTATAATTTTTTACATAATATCTTTTTCTTGGTTTCTTATACTTATATTTTGATTTCTTATATTTCTTATGTCTCTTTTTTTCTTATAATATCTTTCTTCACATCCAAATTGAGGTGCTGTTTTATCTTTGCAACATGCTAAATTTCTTATTAATGTTTTTTTCATTTTTATTTCTTCTCTGTATTTTTCACATAGATCTCTATACCATTGTTGTAAAGATTTTATTCTTGCTCCTAGGGTATGTACTATTTTTGCTTCATCCCAACTCTTTATTATTTTTGAACTAAATGGTTCGGGTAATTTATTAAAATATAATCTTCTTATTTCTTTACTTTCTTCTATATTATATGTTCCTTTATAATAATATTCTTTAAATGTGCACGTATACTCATCTATATAGCACATATTACATATTGCTAATTTTAACATTAAATTCCTATTCGTATCTTTTTCTTTATTTTTCTCTTCTTCTTCTGTTGTTACAATGCTAAATTCATCTCTTTTAGCTATTTTATATTTTTTTAATATTTATGTTGGTAGTATTTTAGTATTTGTTGATGTTCCTTCTGTTTTATTATCAGATCTTAATACTTTTTTACTTGCTTCGGCTAGGTTTAAAAACCATAATTTTACTGTTCCTATTAATGTCTTTTCTATATATTCTAGTGTGTTTATTGTATCTATTTTATTATCTAATAATTGTTTTGACATATATCCTACCCATAGTTGTATTGTTTTACTTGTGTCTATTACACAGTCTAAATCTAAAAAGTTGTAATTAATAAGTTGTTTTGGTGTCCATTTATTATATTCATCCTTTGGATTATATCTTTTAAACTTACTTTTATAATTATATGTTGGTTTTCTTATTTTTGATGTACTAGGTATTATATTTTTATCTAGGATATTTACTTCTGCATTTATTAGTTCTAGATTTTCTTTGTGAAATACTTCTTGTTCTTCATTAATGTAATACCCCGCATGTTTCTAAGCTAGGAGACGAACCATTTTTCCTACATATGAAATTTCCTATCCTATGATTCATATTTGAGTACATGTCCTACAATGAGTATTCTAGAGATAAGATAGCTTATGATGCGTTAAGCATGTTCATATGAGTCACTTAAGGTAATACAAGCTAAGAGTTTTTGAATCCATCAACTTTTAGTGTTCAATTTCGTAAGGGTCACATTTTAATAAGTATAACTCGATGTTAATGTGGTATTTCTGCATATTTCTACCCAACAAATTATAGAGAATCAAATTAGCTTTCCAACGATACTAATTTTATCAAAATCCGACACCCAAGCTAGGAGTTATGGCTTTGCGAAGTAGAACGCGTCGCCTAACCAATCGCACATGGCCACTGGAAAACATATGCGATAGCATATATGGTGCCTATGTAAATATAAACGATAGCATATGCGGCGCCTATGTAGATATAGGTGATATCATATGCGGTACCTATGTAAATATAGGCGATATCATATGCGGTAACTATGTAAATTTAGGCGATATCATATGCGGCGCCTATGTAAACATATGCAATATAATATGCGGCACATATCTTATGATTTCAAGTGACTTAAACACTCTGTTTTGAGTTATTTTGAGGGTAATTAATTCTTTTAACACTCCTTACATGTCCCTAAACTTAACCCTACGAAATATATAGCTCCTAATTACATTACAACCCTACTAACATCTTAAGTTCATCATCCAAGAGCACTAAAAGAGAAAAACAACTAGGGTTGCATAATTAAGCTTGAAGATCCAATTTCAAGGAAATTTCTCCATCAATCATCAAGAATCTTCTTTCTATGGTATGCGTGAGTTGATTCATGGACTCTTTTCATCTATGAAGCTCACCAACCATCTTCTAAATTATGTATTATGATGTTTATATTGTTGGTGGTTGATGTTCATGTGGTTGGAGTTTGATGATGCCTAAGATGGGATCTTTGAATGTTTTGTGTGAGGATATGATGGTATTTAATGTATAAATATGTGAAATTAGCGGTTGAATATTTGTAATCTTGATAAATCCACCTATGCCTAAGATGTCCATGTAAGGTGTTTGTGAAAATACCTAAGGGAATAGAAATCATGCTTTTATGACATAATAAGTCCTAAATGACTATTCCATGTTCTAAGTTTATGTTCAACGTGATCCCCATGCTATTGTCTTGAATTGAAGATGTTGTATGAGATGCTCATGATATTGTTGTAATAT